>NW_010266799.1:254-11296 GCF_000690775.1 Eurypyga helias | reverse complement strand
TCCTTTAGCTCACCGGCCGCGGCATCATCCGAAGGAAGGGGCAGATGAGTAGCTCTGCCGCTGACAGATGGCGATTTAGGAATTGAACGGCTGGGAGAGCCAAGCCAAATCAGATACGGGGCCTCAGGGATACCGGTGGCAACTCCGGTAAGGATGTGCCGCTTTCACTCAAATTAATTCTGACGGCTGCTTTCCTAAGGAAGACATACCCAGCGGGGCGAGGAGCATTTCTGCACCCCCAGAGACCACCGACTGCACGTACTGACTAAGCTGGTCCTTCCCCACCTGCCTCTTTGCAGCCGCCTCTCAGCGCGCTGCAGCGGGGCCACGGCACCCGGAGCCCGGGGATTACGGGTTACGGCTGCGGAGCAGGCATCGGCCGAGCTAACCGGTGGGATCCCAGCGGGAGGGAGACCCGCGATCCCTCTGCGTTCACAGTCCAGCGAGAAAACCCTCCCCGTCGCCGTGTTTGTCATCAGCAGCCGCACTCTGTACATCAGGCCCTTTTCGTTTAGATGACACGTGGATTCCGGAATCTGGGCCATCAGGTTTGTAAATGTTCAAGGGCAGGATTTTTCAGAAGCGTTTGAAGCACATGCTTGTGAAAATCAGTCCTCCAGCAGTAAAGACCTCAAGGTGTTGTGGAAATGTTCTTTTAATTAGCGCACGCAATTTGTGAGGTTGAATTATTTCCTTAGCCCCGCTTTATCGATGGGAAAGCCAAGGTACAAATGAGGCAGCACGCTTCCCAAGGCTACATAGCGTGCAAGTGCCCGAGCCAGAAACACACTCTACTGCTTCTGACTCCCAGTTTCTTGCTCTAATTACCAGAAAATTCCTCTCCTCTATGGCACAGCCAACCGCTTCCAATAATAAATCCAAGCTGTTGCAAAGATCAAGTCCATTTTTTCACTGCTTAACCCAAAAAAACATTTAATTTTCAAAACACAGGTTTGGCTTTTCACCAGAGAAAGGATTTGTTTTGCATTATTCATCTGTTTTTTGGGGGTTTTTTTCTCTCTCTTTTTAAAAGCCAAACATTCAATCACTCTGTTCAATATTGAGTTCCTAGGCTAGAAGCACTGCAACTATCGTTACCCTATAAATCTTTGTCATTCTTACTATAAATACACCTCTGTATTTTGCATTTTGTTATTTTTACGACTAAATATGGCACCTTTAGCAAACCTCAAAATGCTTTCCAAAATTAAGGACTTTGAATCAAATCCTGTAGTCCTTATTTCTGAGAAGCAAGGCTTTTTTAAAAAAATTCTAACATTCTTTGGTACAAGTCCAAAACAAGAGCATTAACCTAGGACTTTTCAACACCACTTTAATTACGCCACTCTAGGGTGGTAAAGATAACAGGTCGTTATAACGGGACCTTATGTCACTGATTCCTGTATGGGAACAAGCCAAATCAGGATAAAATACATATTTTTTTTCAACTGTGCCCACTCTAGGTATGTCAGAACAAAAGACCTGTGAAGCAGCTTTAATGTTAACAGGTACTTCTCCTCCTGTGTACAATAATCGCTGCTGGGCTAAAAGAGGATGTCCTTTTTGTCCTTTTTTTAAAAGTAGGGGCATGTTTCTACACTTCTATACTATTTCTAGCTTTGGTTTTTTATTTATTTGTTTTCCTAACCCAGAAATTCAGATTCTGTGGAGGCTGGAAGATTCTCAGATGGGTAGAAAGCAGAGTGAAAATAGTTTTATCACCGTTCATGAAAGACCAATGTTGGAAGGAGAAGCAAATGTTAATTAGATCCTTAAACTCTGTTTCTCATTCCTCACTTGGCACAAATGGGTAATTAACATTGTGGAGAAAGGATGCTTTTGTTAAAGAACTAAATCCCCCAGATTCTTCCCACCTTGTCCAAGAACCAGTAACTCAATATACACAGGAGAACAATAGGGTGGTTAAAACGACTGGATCCATCCGCCTCCTATCCCTGCTCCCTGTGGAACTGTATCTGCTGATAATCAAAGATGGACTCACTGGTCAAACTCCTCGGGTGCATCTTTCCATAATACCTGTCATCCTCAAAGTGGTGGAAGCTGAACATGAGCCGGCCGTGTGCGCTGGCAGCCCAGAAAGCCAACCGTATCCTGGGCTGTATCCAGAGCAGCGTGGGCAGCAGGTCAAGGGAGGGGATTCTGCCCCTGTACTCTGCTCTGGTGAGACCCCACCTGGAGTGCTGCGTCCAGCTGTGGAGCCCCCAGCATCAGAAGGATATTGACCACTTGGAGCGAGTCCAGAGGAGGCCACGAAGATGCTCAGAGGGGCTGGAGCACCTCTGCTATGATGAAAGGCTGCGAGAACTGGGCTTGTTCAGCCTGGAGAAGAGGAGGCTCCGAGGAGACCTCATTGCAGCTTTCCAGTATCTGAAGGGGCTACAAGGGTGCGGGGAGAGGACTTTTTACAAGAGCCTGTAGTGACAGGACAAGGGGTAATGGGTACAAATTGAAATCAGGGAGGTTTAGGTTAGATATCAGGAAAAACTTTCTGGTTGCCCAGAGAAGCTGTGGATGCCCCATCCCTGGAAGTGTCCAAGGCCAGGCTGGATGAGGCTTGGAGCAACCTGGTCTAGTGGAAGGTGTCCCTGCCCATGGCAGGGGGGTTGGAACTAGATGGTCTTTAAGGTCCCTTCCAACCCCAACCATTCTGTGACTCTATGATTCTAAGCCATCGACCGAGTTCCTTATGAAAAGGGCTGCGACCCCACTGCCGGCAGTACCACGACCCGCATGTTGTCCTCCATCCCATAAGATGGGGTTGTACGAACTTTATCTTCCAGTACAACAACAGGTTTCACCACACACAGTGGTAACTTTAAAACTAGACACCTTTATGGGCCTTTCGGCGTGTTTCCTGAGGTCTAGCCTTGTGTTGCGCCAACAGGCACCCGGCAGCAACACCGCTCAGCGGAGAACCAAAGAGCTTTCGGGTTTGCAAGCGGCCTGAAGCCAAGCGAGGAGACCGGAGCTGTTCACCCTGTGCCACCTGCAGCAGCGGTGGCACCGTCAGCCTCTGCCACACAAAAGAAGGAAATGAAGCATTTTTTTCCTGGATGCTTTTGATATGGACACTGGTGCTCTTTCATCAAAGCCAAAGAATAACTGGAAAACCGCTTCAGAGGATTCTAAATTATGTCAATCTATCTTCAATACGAAGAACACTAAAATAGGAGAAACGGGCTAGGTTGAATTTAAAAATCAAAAAGCCACACAAAACCTTCGCTGCCAAACTCAAACCTAGGAAAACCCTCACCTGCTGAGCTTTTAGGCTGAAAAAGAGGGGATGTCAAGCTTCCTGTAAGTTTGTCAGCATTCACTAAAACAGGTGCAAGCTCAAGAGAAATGTTCTTGTTGCATTTCTGACCCAGCACCAAGACCTGCTGAGAACCCTGCAACCAGCAAGAAGTGAACTAACATTTACTTCTGGGAGCCAAATTGTTCAGACAGAGAGGCTTTATCCTCCTTAAGGTCAGGAGAAAACCCTTCAAGCTTCCAAACCTAATTCCCCGACCCATGTTTTTTTTGGAATCAGAGAAGCCATCTAAAGGTTTGACTGATTTCTCCCAAATTCCCAGCAGTCAACCACCTCTACAAAAGAATCTCTGGGTGAACTGTGCTGTTGGCAACCAAGAAAAGGTACAAGTGGCTACAGGCTCTCTGCTCACTGAAATAATCAGCTTGGCCTCTGGAGCAGAACATTCCCTTCCCCCTCCCACCTCCCAAAAGGGGTACTGCTCCATCAAATCCAGAGAATTTCAGGCATTTATAGCATTTACTACACCCAGATGCCTGCAGATCAGCCTCACAGATTTAATATACCCTGCAGGGTGCCAAAACACAGGCACCTCATCCTGGAAAAGCTGTGAAAGCATCTTATCTCCCCTCCCCTTCCTCATTCATTAGGACTAGGGTTTTGTTTTAAATATGAGATTTAGACCCTTAGAAAACTCCCTTGAGATCATCTACCGAGTAACTGGAACTGCGATGGTCTCATTCACAGAAAGGATCGGGTCTTGCTCTACCCTGGTTTGCTCTGCACGGTTGGCTCCAGGGCAACAAAAAACCTGAGAAATTACTGGGGTCAGCGCTGGATTCGCACGTGGCATCAACGTTTCTGCAGGCAGCTCCCTGCATGCGAGTGTACCTCTCCCACCCACTCTAATCTGCTGCTCCCCAATGTCACTGAATCTTCTTCCGAGCATGGACAAAGAGCAACCTTTCCCCTCCCAAAGAAATGATCCGACACACACACACACACACACACACACACCGGTGTTATCAACCAGACGTATTCCATACTCAGGGGCTCTTCTGGTCAAACCATAAAAACCAGCCCAAAATTCCCAAATGAAGCCGCTGACTAATAAGAAACCTCTGCAAAAACCTCACTGGGATGTGTGTCGCTGGAAGCTTAGCTGCCTGCCCACCCTGCCTACGGCTCAGTTAGAGGAGAGCAGCTTCAGCCTTCTTACCTTCCGCTCACTGGAAGACTCTCCTTAGCAAACCCTACCCTTCATCTTTGATTCCTGGATTAAATAAATCCAGTTCCTTTTCCAATTTCTCCCTAAGTCAAGCATTTTAGACCCCTGGTTGCTCTTCTTGCTCTCCTTTGCTCTCCAGTGTGTTCTTCTCTCCCCCAACGCTCCAAGCTGGGAGCACCAGCACCTACCATGATTAATTACCCCCGTGCCTCACATGACTATCCTGCTGATACATACCAGCACCAAATTCATCTTTTTTTTACAAAGCACCAGCTGTTGAGTCATGTTCAGCTTGTGAGCACCCAAAACCCTCACATCCTTCTCTGTTATGCCACTACCGAGCTACTTCCCAGCCTCTATTTACACCAGAACACTCTGGTGTTCCTTGCTGTCGGAACAGTCAGCCAGGACAATACCTTTTGCGGATGGTGGGAAGAAATGTGCCAACAGTAATGCTAATCCAACTGCACAAGCCCCCTGGAGAGGCAGAAAAGAGGAGTGAGGCCGGACAGTTCCCCAAGAAGCCTCCTTGTTGGTTGTCCAGCAGCATCTGGGCAAGGATACGATTTGTAACTGCTCCAAAAACTAACCCGGGAGTCCCTCACACGCCACAACGACGTGCGTGTGGCTTTTCTATCAGCAACCAGTTGTGGGGCTGTGCAAAAGATGCTCCCAGCAATGCCCAGTTGCTGCTACGTTTGCAGCTTAGTTCTCAGGCTGCAGGTAGCAGATAGCACCAAGCAGAGCCAGATGGGACAGAGCTGGGACCAAATCACCGCGTGCTCTGGAGCGCAGCAGGGCCCCGTGCAAGCTGCTGCAGGGATACTGGTTGTGCTGGTTTTAACTGGGACAGGCAGCGGCTGTGTGGTTCCTGATTGCTGGCTGGGATTAAGCCATGACACCGGTCAACTGGCACTGGCACCTTCCACCCATGTGGCACCCAAGGCAGACCCCGTGGTGAGTCTGTGCTTCTGTTTTCAGGAGGGTTTGTGCGGAGCCATGAGCCGAACTGCTCTTGGGGTTACGCAGCGTGCTGACTGATGGAGTGAAAAAGCCCCTTTGTTTATTTTACCTAAAAATATCGTTGACATAAGATCCCACAGCAGACTGTGTATGGACTACAAGCATCCTGGCAGATGCCCCAAGAGCTACTCTCAATCAAATATCCAAACCCAGGATTAAATCCCATGTGATCCTTATGGAGGATGTAAACAAATGAGCCCTGCCAGCTAGTAAATTATTACTGTGACCATCCGGAACACTCTTATTTGACCCATTGACATTTTCATAAATTCCCTGAGGGTGAAATCCCTGTAGCACCAAGGAAGAAAATAAGAAACAAAGTTCTTGTTTGATCCCATTCCTGGTAAATAACATCCACAATCCGAGATGGCCCTTGCTGAATCCTGGCTTGGTGAGATACAGCGGTCTATTATTTGATCCCCACGGGGATAAATGAGGCCTCCAAAGAAATTCCCTCAGAGGATCGAGTAAGGACATCCCTCAGCACAGATAGGAAGTGGATAAAAACCACAGAGGAACAGGGATCAACCGATGGTGTGGGAACAGGAATGCAAAATCAGCAAGGGGAGCACACGTGCTCATAGAGGGGAAAACCAACAGAGCTGGGAATACATTCCTCCAGCTCTGCTTGCTCGCTGACGTGTGGAGGTACCCTCCAGGCTGAACTCTGTCCTTGCTGACAGCCATTCAGCTCAGAAATCACTTACAGCTTCATAGCTTGAATGACGCTCCCTTAAAGAAACAGGAATGGAGTGTCCTTGTCCTGTTCAGTCCTGGCTTTTGGGAGAATCTTACAAAACCCACAGCAGCAGAGAAATATGGACATGGGACTATCACATAAGGGTCTTCACTTTTTTCTTAAATACAAGACAAGAGAGGATATCAGGTCTGTACCACCACACTGTGTTGATACACAACAAACTGGGTCTGGACAAGGAAACTAGCAGGCACATAGGGATCAGTAATGAGCTTCTACTACCACTCCCTTCAAAAACACCGCTGGTAGCTAGAACTGGATCAGAAACTGGGTTTACTTGCTGTGAGATCAAGATAGGAACAGCAAGTTTTAGCAATCAATAAATTAGAATGTCAAGACTACAATAATTTGTAAATACTATGTTTAAAAAAAAGGTCTCAGGTCTCTGTATCATTTTAAGCTGCATTATCTCCATCATATAAAAAATGGTTTTGATCAAATTTTAAGATGTAACCATCTCGTGCAATGAGGGAAAACAGATTTCGTTGCGTATTTCCACCTGGATTACTCAAACTACTTTCAGATCCTCAGAAGCCATTCCAAGCTCAAAGTTTTGCTTTATGAATCTTTATTTTTTTTTAATTTTATTTATTATTTCAATTATCCCTGGTCAAATTCATCCCTGATCTCGATCAATTGGATACAGTTGCCTAAGACAGGGGCCGGACTCGGCGCCTGAGAGACCAGCAACGGGGAAGGCTCTAACACAGTAGCATATAGTACCCAAGGCAGCAAAACTATTTGAGTCAGTCTCAAGCTCAAGCTAAAAATAGCAAATTCAAATTAAAATCTCCCAGGCCAGATTCTTATGCTCAAAACCATTAATTTTAAAAGCTGAGACCACTCAGGGCCTCCTCCTGGGAGGTACTGAGTGACCCTTAACTCCAACCAAAGTTACTGAGAGTTGAGAGAGCTCTGAAGCTCACAGCATTGGGTCCTTCAGCAAGCTAAAATCATAGAATCATAGAATCACAGAATGGTTAGGGTTGGAAGGGACCTTAAAGATCATCTAGTTCCAACCCCCCTGCCATGGGCAGGGACACCTTCCACTAGCCCAGGTTGCTCCAAGCCTCATCCAGCCTGGCCTTGGACACTTCCAGGGATGGGGCATCCACAGCTTCTCTGGGCAACCTGTCCCAGTGCCTCCCCACCCTCTGCGGGAAGAATTCCTTCCTGATGTCCCATCTCACTCTCCCTCTTTCAGTTTAAACCCATTACACCTTGTCCTGTCACTCCCTGCCCTTGGGAAAAGTCCCCCCCAGCTTCCTTGTAGCCCCCCAGGCACTGGAAGGGGCTATAAGGTCTCCCTGGAGTCCTTACAGCTCCTACAGCCCTTAAATCCTAGTGGCCAGCTAAGAAAGAGACTGCCAGCACTGCCCAGTCCTGTTGGGAGCTCAAGGATGACCCTGCCAGTGGATTCCAGTAAATGCCAATCGGAATTTACTCAGCGGTTTTCAGGACCAAGTTCCCAGCTCAAGAAGTCACGGCTGTCTCAGCAGAGGTGACAAGATGTTCCGGTTGCTGCCTACAGACATCCACACACAGGGCCGAGGAATCCCCATGTCTTCCTATTATGAGCTGCTGCCTTTTTGCCAGCTGACAGATTTTTAAAGGAGAATAAACAGTTTTTCAGGTATTAATATGCCGGCAGTGGTTCTGCTCTGTTACAGGGTTAGGTACATAAACAGCAGTCACTTCGGATATAACACTGAATATCAAATTCTTACCTTCTCCCAATCCAAGACACTCACATGATCTTGGCTTCCCTTCGCATTTTCATTGCCCAACATCCATCTCTATGGATTATCCCAGGAAAAGCAAGTTGTGTATTACTTAGCTGGAAGGAAAAATGGAAAGGAGTTATTAAAGATACTGGACTCACTTCATCTCATGACAAGGAGCAAACTGCTGGCTTGGAGCAGGGGTAAGGTAATAACAGAGAATGCGTGACAGCTCTGTGGGCTCTGCAAAGCAGCTCAGTGCCCACCAGTGGGTGAATGGCCATGCTGCAAGCAAAAACCCATCCTGAAGGCTGACACCCGAAAGGCAGCCTCAGCAGGGACTTCAAAGAGGGTGAATTCACAAAAAAACAGGTTGCCAGTTGCCCCGAGGCACAAAAAGTGCTATTTGACAACCCAGCGCCTTTATTCAACAGAATTACCAGCTGCGGGTCTTGCTAGCTGCCTCATTTTTATGCCAGATTTTGCAATGTTGTAGGGAAGAGCTTGGAAAAACGACCTGAGGGTTCCCCTAGGGACTCAAAAATCAGAAAACAAATAAATCAAACTGTGTTTTTATTCTTACGATTCTTGCACACCCGTGACTGAGCAATCATTATTATTATTATTGACACTGACATTATTATACTGAGAATCAATATTCTCGAGCAATCGGTGCTGGCAGAATGGTGACAGAGGTGCAGATCCTGCCCGGTACGAAGACGCAGGATTTCCAGAGCCTCCGGCAGGAATGTAATAGGGATCGATGCTCACTGCACTTTTTATCCGCCGGGAAAAGCAGAGCAAATAACTTTTCATTCTACTGCCGGTGGGTTTCACACATTAGTCACTGGAATGAGGATGCTCCGGGGCGAGATGGAAGGGAAGAGGGGTTGGGGAGGACGGGCTCCATCGCCCGGTGCTGGCTCCATCGCACTGGAACGATGCTCAGTGTCACCACCCGAAAAGCCTCAGCCAACACCCGGCAGCCTTGTGCTGCCCTCTCACGGGTGCAAAGAGCAGAGAAGCGACACCCCTGCTCGCCCAGACCCGGCAGCCAGCGACAATAAAGAGTGCAGAGGGTTTGGAGTGTCCCTGTCATCATCTGCTGGATTTATGGCGTGCTGCAGGGACTGCACCACCACAGCTCTGCCCCGTGCTTGGCTTTCCATGGGAGGGTACAGGGCTCAGGAACACAGCTCCCGTCACCACAACTGCAGCGTGGGGTGACCCCAAAATACCAACCAGCCCACAAGCAGGCAGCCCTCGGTGCTCCGGGTCCACTCCCCTCTGCTCCATCGCAGCCGGTGGTCTCTTTGCTCCAGGCACTGCCACCCTCGCTGTCAACAGCCCGGGGGAGTAAACAGAAGACGGAGGATTACACCGACCCCAATCCGACCCCACGTGCCGGGTTGATGACCCCAAAGAGGGAATCTCCTGCCTGCGGCGAGAAGAGGCAGTGGTGTAAACGCAGAACCTGGGGCATCCCTGATTTGGCTGGGATTCGCAGCACAGATTCTGCCCCGTTGGGTGAAGGGGAGCCGAGATTACAGCCTCTCACAAACCTCCTCAGCCCAGTAACCCACACTGAGCCTTTGGCCTTCTGCTGACATTGCCAACAAGCGTCCGACTTGGTAAGCCACGTGCCAGCACCGGCAGCAGTGACCTGAGTCGCACACGCACGGCAGAGAGCTGAAAACCTTCCACACAGCTTATTTCAGGGCCTCCCACCCTGAAGAGATGCACAAAGTGCATTAACAGTAGGAATGTTACCCCTTTACCCCAAATTATTTGGTTTACACAATGAGTTTGCATGATATTTGTGGATGCCCTATCCCTGGAAGTGTCCAAGGCCAGGCTGGATGAGGCTTGGAGCAACCTGGGCTAGTGGAAGGTGTCCCTGCCCATGGCAGGGGGTGGCACTGGGTGGGCTTTGGGGTCCCTTCCCACCCAAACCATTCCAGGATTCCATGATTTATGCAGAGCACAGCACAGTCCTGTGTACTGCTCTATGAAGTAATTAATTCTTTTCCTCGTTTAAAAGCCTCATGATTTTTTTAAGGCAATCCCATGATGCGTGGGGGCCTGGGCTGTCAGCCTGGAGTGCTAACATGAATTCAGCCCCCATCTCGGAAAACACAAGGATCCTTTAATTAGGAAATTTGGAGCTTGTTGTGTTTGCCTTCTCACAAACGAAACTTTGGAGTACGCTATAAGCTCCACTTTCTTGACCCGTTGAAGGGGCTGGAAACTCACTGTCCCTTTTCAGAACGAGCCGAGATCCTTGAGCATGAAGTGACTCCAGGAACAGAGGTGTTACTGTAGACCCCAGCGCTGGCCCCCGTGCCCCTCTCCAGGCCAGCCTGCCTGGCCAGTGCTCCATCCACTTTCGGACACAGACCTTCTCCGGGGGTGGACATCCCACCCCTGCCCTGGCTCAGCACCCCCTTTCCCCACTGCTCCTGCCCCAGAGGGACTCTCTTCCCCCAGGCCTGTCCCCACATGGTCTTACCTGCCATCCTCACCCGGTTTGCCCCATCCATCCATCCCTCCATCCCTCCATCCATCCATCCGTCCATCCATCCATCCATCCATCCATCCGTCCATCCCTCCATCCATCCATCCATCCGTCCATCCCTCCATCCATCCATCCATCCGTCCATCCCTCCATCCATCCATCCATCCGTCCATCCCTCCATCCATCCATCCATCCGTCCATCCCTCCATCCATCCATCCATCCGTCCATCCCTCCATCCATCCATCCATCCGTCCATCCCTCCATCCATCCATCCATCCGTCCATCCCTCCATCCATCCATCCATCCGTCCATCCCTCCATCCATCCATCCATCCGTCCATCCGTCCGTCCATCCATCCATCCCTCCATCCATCCGTCTGTCCGTCCATCCGTCCATCTGTCCATCCGTCCATCCCTCCGTCCATCTCTCCGTCCATCCTTCCATCCCTCCATCCGTCCATCCGTCCGTCTGTCCATCCGTTCGTCCATCCCTCCATCCATCCCTCCATCCCTCCATCCCTCCA
>NW_010266799.1:0-239 GCF_000690775.1 Eurypyga helias | reverse complement strand
TCCCTCCATCCCTCCGTCTGTCCGTCCGTCCGTCCATCCATCCATCCATCCCTCCATCCCTCCATCCCTCCAATCCTCCTCACACCTCAGCCCCTTCCTCCCCCTCCTCCCAGCCCCAGCCCTCACCTCCTCCTCACCTCAGGCCTCCTCACGGCTCCACCACCCACTCCTCCACCTCCCGGCGCCCCGAAACCAGCACACGGAACCCCAAAACCTCCTCCCCCTCCTCACAGCCGCCT
>NW_010266798.1:16502-21530 GCF_000690775.1 Eurypyga helias | reverse complement strand
AAAATTAATATTAAAAATCAAATTAGATGAACACCATTTCACTACTATTTTGTGCCCACATTCAAACCTGTGAATATATTAATCCTTTAAGAAAAACAAAGTCCAGCAACACATTTTTGAGAATTAACCTTCAACGGTCTCTTCAACTATTTAGAATTCAGGGAATTCCTGAAGAGGCCTGCACGAAAACATTCTTCACCCAGTGGAGGAAAGCTCTTACAAAGTACTTTTACTGCTAGTGAAGATCTAATGAACTACTAACACTTCCTCCACCACAGCACTTTCTACTTGCAGCTAGGCGATACCTTTGTTAAGTATTGCAATTTTGCATATTTAAATACATGCATAAGTAAAACCAGAAATGGCAGTGTTCTGTCTTTACAAATAAATGCCCTCTTTTTTGCAGAATTAAGGACAAAAGGTTTGTCCTGCAAAAAAGGCTGGTTTACTTAGACTGCTACGAAGACACATACCGCTAGAGTTCAAGTAACTGAGCCCTTGTTTAAATGTAGCTTTAGCAATTTGGAGTGCTTATACTAACACAGCATCCTCCCATCTGACAGGAATTTTAGTACTTCATTAAAAATACATTCTCCAGAGATCATGCCAATATTGTATGTCAGTCAGTTTGGACAGTCAAGCACTCAAACCGGTTATAACAAAAACACAAAATCACTGGCCACAATATTTCTTTTTTCTTTTACCCAGGCAAAATGCACAGCAGTAAGTCGTTGTGCATCGTTTGCTTTACCACAACATACTTAGTAGGGAAACAGTAATAAATTAAGATTATTCCTGTGCTCCAAAGTCTTACAGGATCAGCTAAGAAATCCATTGAGGGAAGGAAAACAGAACCAGGCAGAATCTCTCTTATCAGAAGAGCCAGAGACCTGGAAAAAAAAAAAAAATCCTAAGCAATACTAGATCAGCTAATTTTCTAAGTGAATTTCCAATGCCATTATATTTTACTGGGAAATATTTTAGTATTTAATAATAAGTGTGCTAGAATATTTTAAAGAACAATCAAAAACTCATAAGCAAAGGGATAAGAAGGAGGGATAAGGAGAACGACTTGGGAGTTTATTCTTTCGTTCTCCAAAATTACTGTACCACTCAGTATGCAGATACTTTAAAGAATAAATTTTAAATCATTTCTATACCTGCACTCTGTTGATTTTGGGGGTAAAATGTAAGGGAAAAGAAGTTCAGTAAGTTTTCTCAAGTAGTGAAGTTCATCTCTTCGACTTCTCAAGGCAACATGGAGTTCTGGTCCATATTCTTCTAAAGCAGCTTGCTGTAGAAATTCTGCATTTTTTACTGCAAGCAAAACAAAACAAAACAGTATCACCAGTTGTTTCAGCTTTTTCTTATTGTGAAATAAGGGGCGATTACTTTTCATTTGAGCGTAAAAGTTAATACTTTTAGTACATGAACAACTGCCAAAGGGAATCAAACTTCACAAAAGAACTTTGGCTTACATTTTTAAGTCTGGCAACGTAAAAATAAAACCTCATATTAAGATAGGTATTCCTTCACCAAACAATTGCCGTTTGCATGGTTTCCAGGACATCATCTTATTTATAATTACTGAACTACTCATCATCTTGATTCTTCTTAAAAAAATCCATTGCCCAAAGTCTGCCTCTACTTGCTTTTTTTCTTGACCTCTTTCAGTCTCCCATTTAGTGGGCTTCTATCTGTTGATTTGTCTACAACACAATTTGAAATCAATGTAAACAAACTTTTGTCCAATCATGTTGTACCCGTTTCCTGCTTAGAACACTTAGATGTGAAGGAGCATGTATGTTAAACAGCATAAATCGAACCAAAACCAGCATGGGGGTCTGCAAGTGCTGCCTCTTGTAAGTAGCCGTACAAAGTTGAAAGACTACTTGCTTTATCAGGTTAAAAGTGATACATATTATTTAGAATCACCAATCTTATATTCCTTCAAATCCCTTCAAAGGCAAGAACTGAGATGTAATAAACCACACGTAGCTGTACCAGCATTCGGGCAGAGCCTCATGCCAAGAACCACACTAGGCACAGGTCAGGTATGTAACACATATCCGGTACGGAGAAGGTTAAAGGTCGTTACCAGCACATTTAGTAGAGAAACCTCTTAGCTTGTCCTTCACGACCAAGAACCACAAGTGGTTATCAGCCAATACTGGGGATGCAGGAATGTATATTGCCTGGTAAGTCTGCCTAGTTGGTGTCACTAAAAGCAGAGAGGAGGAATGCACTCTCTGACAAGGTCAGGTAATGAATCGATGAGACGTAAGGGTAAGAAGAGCAGGAGAAAAGGACCACACCCTAAAGCACATATTTCAAAAAGAATATCGAAAACAAACAGAAAAGGCTAAGCTCAACTAACAACCAAAGCAAGGCCTGAAAGCTGCCTCTGAACCATGTACTGTGGTGGCTGGTTTAGCAATGTTTACTAGAAGGCACTAGTAAAAGTCATTTTCACCTGCTACTTCACATAACTACCCTCAGGGAACCAGTCTTGCCCTTCAAAACACTGAAGAAAATAGTCATATATTCAATGCCCTACAATTAAAGTTCTTTGCTGCTAAATAAAAGTGTTTCCAAATCCTTAGTTCAAAAGAAATATGAAATTTGGCATACGCACAGCTGCAAGACAATCAAGTGTCTTGAAACTGTTGTTGTTATTGTGCCATGAAAAACATCTAACAGGATCACATTATGTCTCATTACTCACGTTATTCATTACCCACTACTCACAGGACCAATGGCATATATCTAGGCAGGCAGATGTTTTGAGGGAAGGGAAGAAGTTTCATGACTCCAGTGAAAGTAAACATCTATGCTTAAAAGCTGAATGAAACCACATTTAGTCAATGCTTTTTTCACCAGCTATGTTCCAGAGTGCTGTAAAGATCACTATTTCCCAACAATTAGTATTCTGTCTTCCAAATATTCCTTCAATGGGAAGTTTTAATACAATTTTTATATTAGGCTTATAAAGATATTCTTATCTGGATAATAATCAAGTATCATAGAATGGTTTGGGTTGGAAGGGACCTTAAAGACCATCTAGTTCCAACCCCCCAGCCATGGGCAGGGACACCTTCCACTAGACCAGGTTGCTCAAAGCCTCATCCAGCCTGGCCTTGAACACTTCCAGGGATGGGGCATCCACAGCTTCTCTGGGCAACCTGTGCCAGTGCCTCACCACCCTCTCCGGGAAGAATTTCTTCCTGATATCCAATCTAAACCTCCCCACTTTCAATTTAAACCCGTTCCCCCTTGTCCTGTCACTACAGGCCCTTGTAAAAAGTCCCCCCCAGTTTCCTTGTAGCCCCTTCAGGTACTGGAAGGTGCTATAAGGTCTCCCCAGAGCCTTCTCTTCTCCAGGTTGAACAAACCCAACTACAACTCAAAGTCTCTCCAGGGCTTATAAACATCAACCTAACTTTTCAAATTCTGAACAACTCCACTAACAGCTCATGTTAGTGTGCAGATGTGAAATCATTCTAGCTATAAGAGTTACAGTTACAGTATAGTGCATGGATATGCAAATCCTTTAATTTATAGCTGCTCATCTTGAATACAGAGGAAAAACTTCAAGAAGCATTGCTAAACGATCGATTGCTCTGCATAGACAAACACCACATTCCTGTTTACCATACAGAGAAAAAAATTAAGTCTTTTCAATGAGGGGAAATGAAAATCAAACTGACAAATTATCTATACTGTAACTTCTCCCCTATTTGTCTTTGGAACCTCGAGAAGAAAAATTAAAAAGGATTGCCTTTTTTTTTTTTTTTAAAGAGAAGGCAGTGGGGATGAAAAGATTTAGCAAAAACAGTAACAAACACACAAGAAGAAACATTTATAGTTGCCCTTTGAAACCGACAACATATTAAGTCTTTACCTTTCTGCCTGGCCTTGGCTATCACTTCGATGTGTTTCATTGCTGCCTTCAGCATTTTCTTTGTTACAACAGTTGGAATGTCCACCTGAGGAACAGTTTTAAAATAGGAACAGAATTGAGAAGTGTTCTAGATATTTTTTCCCCAAAATTAATTACAGACAACAGCTATCAAATATATTAATTTGCTTATATGTGCCCATTCTAACCATAACATGAACCTTTAAGAAACGACCCATGAATTCTCTAGGTGAGCTGACAGTACGCTTATTCTCCTGAACAAACCATACATCATGTAGAACAAAATACCATAAACAGTACTGTTAATGCATTTGTCATCAACTTTTTCCCGTTACAATTCTTCCATTGCAATACTTACAAGAATACAACTTGATTTCCAAGTCACAGTATATGACACGATGTTCTACATGAAGATTTGACCAAAAGCAAGTTAATTATGCTTTGCTTCTAGTACTTTTGGACATGACTGTTAAGGTACACAGATCTAAATGCAAAGCAAAACCCCCTCTCTGTGTATATGCAGAAAAAACGTCCCAGCTCAGGTGACAGCAGAACCCATGTCTCTCTTGTAAACCCAAACTGCATGCATTATCTTAGGTGTTACCTAAAGAGCACCAATTAGAGGCAGTTATTCACCTGCCTTGACTGGCTCTGCCCATGTTAATACAGCCCAGGACACTGCTGACCACCTTTGCTGCCAGTAGACACCGCTGGCTCATACTCCACCTACTGACTACCACAGGGTCCTTTGTAGCAGAGCTTCTCCCCACAGCCAGTCAGTCCCCAGCCTGCAGAGTTTCAAGGGATTCTTCTGTATCAGCTCCAATAGTTTCCACTGAAACTTATCTAGAAACTGATTTACACTTTGCATGTCCTTTATTTTAAGCAAAAGACACCTCAGAGAGCATGCAGTTGCAAATGTTCAACATTTAAAGCTTCTGAACATGTTTGGGGTTTTTTTTCCCTAATGGAGTTTGTCCCTCCTAAATACGAAGTCAAATAAAGACCTGAAGTAATGAAACAGAAGCATGAAAGTCCTTCTTGCCAGACAAGGAAAGAGACAGCATAATTGCAAAGGCCAAAGCTGAGAGGAGAGTTGTTTTTTCTTT
>NW_010266798.1:0-16485 GCF_000690775.1 Eurypyga helias | reverse complement strand
CACTGCCCCATAATACCTACGATGCCCAACTACAGCCTGACCTGGACAGCCCAGACAAGCTATTACAATTGACTAGAACTGCCTAAAAGTAACTAACTAAATTAAGGTCAGCTCCTATTTACGAACAAGTAGGAACTTCTGCTCATCGACGGAAAACCCTTTCCTTTGGGACTCGCATTTCAACAATAATTTCAATAAATCATGGTTTTCTGTGGAACACAGGGATAGGGGTGTTCAATCCTGCAGAGGTAAGTCAAAGAGCACAGCAAGCAAATTGTTATTGACACTGTAGTAGACACTATCGACTCTTGGCAAGAATTTCAACCTCATATAGGGCTATCCACACCACACTGTAGAAAGGGAAACCCTCCACTTGCCCTCCTAAACCCATAACCGACCCAGAAATGACCACCACAAGGAAAAAAGAGGGGCTGGGGGTGTGGGGAGGGAGGATTTCAACATTTCAACAAAGAGTAACTGGCCTAAAGCCCTTGTTATTTTGTTCAACAACCACGTCTCAAAGAATCCACCTAGGCAGTTTTAAACAGAAGACAAAGGAATTCTTTTAATTGAAGCAATTTGTAATTTTAAGTCTTAATTCAAAAGTAGAAGATTCTTTGGCAAAAAATGTATAAAGATATAATCTAAAAAAAAAAAAAAAAGGAAAAACCCTTGTTTTTTCTTATACACACTAGTTCCCAAATTTAAAACATTTATCTCTATTAGATGGAACTAGTGCTTTCAAGGACTTAATAAATCCAAATCAAAATACAGCTGTTTTGCAAAGGCATAAGATTTTAATTTGCAATCAGTGATGAATTTCTCCTGAAATGAGGTTACAAAGGACACTGTACCACAGCTGAAAGGCTATAACATATTCTGTCACAACCCTTTTCAGCTAACTACTGAAGCTTTCAACGAGGAATCCTAAATGACACAAATTTGGTATTTTATTTGCAACTTGCGCACCAGCTCCGATTTCTACGCACGTTTTCAGTAGTATATGCATCAGAGGTATTAATTCAGGCAGTCTGAAGCTGTATGTGAGTGTGTGCACACAGACACACTTGCTCAGCAGAAAATAAATTTTAAAAAAGAGCTGAAAAACACAGTACAGCATGAGACGCCACGCTCCCCTCCATGGCTGAGCATGCCTGGGCATTCCATTTTGTTCCAAAACACTACGTTACTATGAGTATCTTTTCGCTTAAGGTATCCATACCACACAAAATAAGTTATGGTTATTCTGTAGGATGGATACAAATAAATTTAAACATTTGTAAAGTGAAACGCACTTCTGTGATGGCCTTTATCTTGTAGTTCCCCTGACCAGTGCTTAATGGTTGAACATGTCTTTTGAGTTTGTTGCACGTGTTGTCTACCCAGACACATACAACTGAGTGTATTGCATTTACTCCACTACTGTCGAAGGCAGACGTGGTAAATCAGTACTCTACCTAAAGATGCTATGATCTAACATGAATAATACTCTTACATGATCAACAGAGGAGACATCATTTTCTGAATCAACAATGGATATACAAACAATGCAACTAACACCTGCTTGTATTACAACCCCAAATTAAAGTTTAAGACCTTCTCTAGATTGTCCCTTTGAAATATTTCACACCTCCAAATAATGTCTGCACTGCACAGACATTTCCTAATCTTCCCCCATGTTCACTTTAAAAAGCAACACGCTTGAGTTAGAGTAAACAAGAAAGTCATCTGGATTTGATCTATAACAAGGACAGGCTGTTAATCAGTCGCAACAGAGAACATGTACAACTTGTGGCCCAGGAAATATTGCTGTTACTAAGGAGGGGGGTAAAAAAAAAAAAAAAAAGAGACACATTTGTGGTAGTTGCTCCAACAGAGGGGCTAGCACTGAGTAAATCTGGAAACTGAGTTAGCAACAATTCCTTCCTAGAATAGCCAAAAATTTAGAAGCAATTCCTGTATAACAGGCTTGAAGCATTTTACCAGAAAACAGAGTGTATATGCTAATATATTAAACAGCAAAAAAAAAAAAAAAGTGATTGTTTATTCTTCAGACTGTTTCTTAACAGAAATACAGTAACAAGAAATAGAAATACAGCTAATATATTAAACAGCAAAAAAAAAAAAAAAGTGATTGTTTATTCTTCAGACTGTTTCTTAAGAACTACAGTAATATCAGAACCATAAGCATTTTAATTCTTAGAGTAAGCTATTCGCTTAATGACAGCCTACGGACCTCGTCTGCGTTTACAGCAGCTGAGCAAGCAGAAGCTGAGAGACAGCTACCCTACTAACCGTACTCTAACAGTTCTTTTTCAGTAATTCTCAAAACTGTTTCCACTTGGATTAAGTCACTAAAAGACAGCTAAAAAGATCATCCCAAGGTTTTAAGAATGCCTTGCACTGCTGTAGAAAAGAAATCCATTTGCAAGAATCACAGAATGATTTGGGTCGGAAGGGACCTTCAAAAGACCATCTAGTTCCAACCCCCCTGCCATGGGCAGGGACACCTTCCACTAGACCAGGTTGCTCAAAGCCTCATCCAGCCTGGCCTTGAACACTTCCAATGACAAATCTTCAAAGATGGTTTAACCAGGAATGGGATAAGCTCCAGAAAGAGGGAACAGATACCGCAAAGAAGAAACCTAGATGGAAACTGCCTATGCTCTCTGTAAGACTGAATTCGGAATCGCCATCTTAAAAAATTTAAAGAACTCACTACAGAGAGATAGCTGTTATTTCTGATAGCAAAACAACGTTAATACCTTTAAGTCACCTTACCTTGTGAATTCTCCGAACTAATACAGATGCAAAAAACCGCAGTGTGCCTCTCAGTTCATCCACTGAGGATTCATCATCAGTAATATTTCTGCAGGGTTGCAAAGCATGTTGTGTAAGGAAACAGAATAATTTATATTAATGCAACCATAATACACTCAGCACTGCTAAAAGCTGGAATAAGAACATTCAACTGTGACACTTCAACTGGTACTAACTGAAATGAAAGCTACCAGGTGTGGGCAGAGAGTAAGCAGTCTTCTATTTGACTAAAATACACAGCCTCCCCACTATGTTTGTGCACACAAAATGGCTTAAGAAATACAACAGGAAATTGGAATTTTCTACCAACTCCTGCTCTAATATACCGTCTGTATGATTTTGAGTAGAATCTAACTCAGTTCCCACATACGTGAAAGTTTCCTAGCTCAGTGGTGTGAAGTGAAACTGAATTAATATCAGCAAAGCCTTTGGAATATGAGTACTGCAAGCAAATACCCCCGTTAAGCTTGTCCAAATTGTATTTTTCATATTGCACATTACAAAACCTTCTATAACACAGATAATTTTCTTCTGGTTTAGTACAAAACTGGCTTTATTAACCTCGTTTAAGTTTTATCATAAAATTTATAGTTTCTCATGTAGCTTTTAATGAAATAGGTACATCCCTTGTATTTCAGCTCAGCCTCTTGCAATAGAAAACTTCATAGGTACCTTTTCAACAAGTTCTAAAACTTAGATGCCACTTAATACAAGAATATTTTCTTTTTTAAATATAAAATTGGGTCTGTTTCTGGTCTCAACAAAGACTGCCATTTTCTAGACGGGAAAAGAAAGGTTAGCATAGGAAGCAACAAGCAACAGAACTTGTTTTTCAAAAGTTGAACTACTTTTGATGTAATATGAAATGTGCAACCACCAATCACAAAGCAAAAAACCCCAAGAACCTCAACCTGTAGACACCTGGAACAGAACTGAAATTATTTAACGTGGTTTCCCCTTGGAAACAAAGAAATAAGGAAGAATTTAAACAGATTCCTAAATCACTATGTGAAAATACCATATAAACTTATTATCCAGCTTGTCATTTCCAGCTGCTGCAATAAAGGATGTTCAGTGAAAAAACATGGTAAAAATACTTAAAGTTGATTCAATAAGAAAAATACCTAATCCCATATCTTTTTAAGGAAATTGAATGAATATGGAAATATACCAAGTCTTAGATGTGAAAACTGCAACTAAAGGGAATGGAGAGACCATAACAACAGCAATCCGCAAAATGCAACAGGAAGAATGAAAATCTACCAGCATTTAAGCATATAGGGACATTAGAGTATGACTAAAGATACTGGTAAACCTGCATTATAACAGCTGAGCAATGGCACAGCAAAAAGTTACAGCTTGCTTTAGCTAATGACCACGTGTAAAAGCCATCAGTTTTCAGCAGAAAATGAGTTTGCCTATGTAGTAAATGCATAGGCATTACTTGCATTAAAAACAAACACACAAAAAGAATTCAGTACAAGCAGCAACAGTCCATTTGAAAAATAAAAATGTAATGCCTATAGCATCACTTTACATCATTCAACATCTAATCTCTTAAAGCAATGTTAGCCTGGTTATATAGCCCTGAAAGGCATACTGAAGATGAACTGCTAGGTACAGATAACTGGGCAAAGTATGCAACTAATTGCATGAAAAAGCACCTTAAATAAAGCAGCCTGGCATAGGGGATACAACCATCCTCCAACAGCTACTCACATGCAGATAAGAATGCTGTAGGGGAAGGTTTGGTTTGTTTTAAGATCAGCAGCTGACATTCTGGAAGCAATATGGTCAGCAAATTCTCACTGTCAAAGGAAGCCAAGGGATTACCAAACAAACAGTGTGATAGTACTACTAGTATTCGACAGACAACAATGAAGTAGAAGTAATTTGGACCAAGAAGTTGTTATTTCATTGACACTTGGATCACCAGTATCTTGGCTAATTGTACTTGGACGTGACTTTGCCACGTACATCCACAACGCGCCACAGGTTTGCAGAGACATTCTTTTAATCACCAGCAGACTGGTGAAAAAAACCCAGCAAGAATCTGTAAGATCTCAAATCTCTAGTGACACAGTAGAAGGTCCAAGTAATTTGCTTGGAAACATTTCAAGGATCGTCTGCATTTTCCCAGAATTTGAGGAAAAACTTAAAAAACCCAACTGTCAGTATAATGGAGAGATTTGCTAAAAGAGAAAGGCTCAGTGTGTTAATTGTAAACAGTTACCAAGCCCAGTGTCTCAAGAGATACACCCAACTGCTATTGCTTGCAAAATCTTACGGGATCTACTGTTAAACGAAAACCATATACAAATATGAAGCAATTTTATTTTCCCCTGTGTGTCAATTATTCTTGAGAAATTTGGCCATCTCCTATCAAAAAGATGAAGAAAACAAGCCGCAAGCAGATTAAACTGTAAAGCTATGGTTTGTAACCCAACAAACCCCCTGATTTTTTCTTGCACTACTTGCATTTAAAATAGAAGTAGCTCCATGTGAGAAAACACTGGGTTTACTCACTATCAAAGAAAAACGTCTTCATAGTAATGTGTTACAAAAATGTGGTAATGACTGGATTCTAACGTAATCTGAGAGAACTGGAGTTGCAGTAGCATCAATGACCAAAAAGTTTCAGTGAGAGTGACTCGTTCAAACAATAAACTCTCCTATTTGCTATGAGCACGATATCGTACAGAATAAGCCACAGACTCACACCCGCATTTTGTAGCTCTACAAACTTGGATCACTTACCACTATGGTCTATTCTTCTCATATAGTTGAAAAAAATTCTTAACACAAATATTTAAATATAAACAGCACAAATACTTTTGAAAAACACCAAAGAAAAAATGCACGTAGGTATAACTACCTATTTCAATAGAGTTCAGTGAATTTTAAGTACTAATCTTCACCCTCCTAAACTGATCCAAGTTTAGGGATGTTTGCCTCTAAATTTTAACATGCTATTAGAACTTCACAAATTCTTCCCTGCTTTATTTCCTGAGCAATAACTCTATGATATTTATCTTGCAACACACATTTCTGGTACCTGTTACACTTCCAGAGCTTCTGAGTGAGATATGTCATGCTGCCTCTCAAATCACAGAATGGTTTGGGCTGGAAGGGACCTTAAAGATCATCTAGTTCCAACTCCCCTGCCATGGGCAGGGACACCTTCCACTAGACCAGGTTGCTCAGAGCCTCATCCAGCCTGGCCTTGAACACTTCCAGGGATGGGGCATCCACAGCTTCTCTGGGCAAATGTTTAGAGTGTGACCAGTGCTGCACGACAGCGTCAGCTGGCAGGGCACCAAAACATGTATTAAAAAAAAAAAAGAAGATAGCTTCTGCACAAATTCCTTGAAAGGGAGGCTGCTAGCATAAGGAATTATGCCCAGACATGGGCGTAATGCTACAAGGGAAAGCAGCAAACTGTTTTATCAACCTAGTCTGGCAAGTCTGAATTGCCTGCCGGTGGTTCCCCACACTGCTAAATAAGGATAGTCTGGATGTAAAGGTTTCTGATTAGGGTCTGTGAGGAATTATACAGCGTCAGTCAGATCTGTTAGCCCAGAAAAATCATGTCATGAATGTAAGAGTCCTTTCTGCAGGGTAAGCCAAGCTAAGCAACCTGTGTAGGTACACCTAAGCAGGAAAAGTCAGAATCAACATGCTCCACGCGACAGACCTCAAACGGCTACACACAGACACACACTACGGGCATCCCTGCATGATTGTTGCTGGAAGTACAGGACAGCAGAGGAACACCTGAATGTCTAGAGGGAATGAGGCCAAACCTGACATTACTACTGTTAAGTTGAAACCAGTAAGGCATTCAGAACCAAGTTGTTTCCTGCAGAATTACTCAGATACCACTGGACTAGAGCCCACTGAACTCCCAGTGCTTCAGGTTCATCAAAAGCTTATTAGGTCTGATGAGCACGCTGTGAATTTATGGAGCTAGTTCAAAAACTGGAGGTGCAGCCATATAAAATGAAAGATGTTGCTGTGCTGCCTATACAGTTCACCAGAGGACAAGATGTAGCAGAACCTAGGCTGGCTGTCTCCATACCAAGTATATTTTGCACTGCACTTCAACTATGCAGATTACTGTCCCCACTATATGATGTATTCCAGAGTTCCACCTTCCTGGGTGTCGTAGGTGTAGTATGTGGGATCCACATTTCCTTATCAGTCCAAATCAAATACATTGAAGACACCTTCCACCAGCCAAAAATCCTATCTGATTTCAAATTATGAAATACAGAAGATGGCTCCCTTACATGTGCTACTTTATGGAACAGCTCAATGGAATGTAGTCTAGTTTGCTGCATTTCAAAGTTAAAAACCTTGAGTCTTCCAACTTGATCATTCACAATACATGGTGCTGAAGCTCCCTCTGCTGTCTGCATAAGCAGTTGGGTTTTATACTTCAATGTATTCATAACACAGATAGATGTCAGACATGCAGGTATCACCCACAATTAAAAACCAATCAGGCAAAGAAGTCGGCCCAGAAGACTTTAGGTCCCAGAGAAACAGGAAAAAAAAAACAACCACCCACAAAACCAGTGTAGTGTATAAGAAGAAAAGAATAAATTTAGAAGAAAGTCAGATTCAGAATTCAGGCCAAATACTGTTTTAACACATCAATGCCAGCACGATCAATTAAAAATAGTTTTAATATCTTCTTACAAAGTACTCTGAAGCACTAATGCATAAAGGTACAAGGCAAAAAACCACCCCAAACCCCACAAACATTAGCCATAGTCTTTTCTTTATACTCTATTTTGAAGTTATTTATACAGTACTCTCAATTCAGCTCAGCACAACCACTCACAACCTTAAAACTCAGCAAATCACCAGATGCTCTACAAGAAGGTGTCCATAACATGTATTCAAAACACCTTTTCTATATTTATTAAAAGTGGGATTTTTGGTTTAAATAACTGTAAAGTGTTTTGTTGGGTTTTTTGAGGTTTTGGTTTTGTTTTTTTTAAAGCAGTGTGAAAGCTCAATGTACTTCTAACCTGGAAATAGATTTCTGGGGGTTTTTGAGAATTTACATGGGTTTTCATGAAGTCATATGTACTTGCATGTAAGAGTTATTAGAAAATTAAAAACACTTTTAGATTATTCACTTTTATATGTTAGAATGAAATACAAATTTCAGAACCACCTCTATCATGCCTAAATTATTAAAAGATCTGGTTTAGCCTGCTAAGAGACAATACAATGAAACTGTACCAATTAAAATATGCTTTATATTTTACTAAAGAAACAGAAATGTTTCTTTTCTTGTGACTATTTCTTAAACAGTTCTATGAACATTTATGATACCCAAAAATAGTAACATTTTTGTAAAGCTCTTACCTGTACCATGGGTAAATAAAGTTTTCCAGCACCAACTCAAGCACCTGTGCAAAACAAAGACAACCACATTACAAAACAAACAGTTTACTGTAAATCCCTGTTGGAAGAGTTAAACACACAAACACCTTCCCAAACTCATAGAATGTTATTCATACTTCATAAAACTTTAATGTACAAGAGTGTACGCTGCGATCCTACTGCCAGACTAATCACTTTGCATAACAATCAGTACTGTCGTCAAGTAGCAACAAAGTGATGGTTTCATCAGGTATCTGTGTGGAACAGCTGCCCCTAGTACTATCCACAACATGAACCCACTCCCGTGGCCATGCTGTTAGGCTACAAAAAATGCCTGAAACAGCCCTTCCATAATTTTTCAGATCAGTCCCTGTTCTTTTCTGACGCAGTGTGGACTCTCCCAAGGCCACAGATACCCATCCCTACGCTTCTATGCACCTCCAAGCCTTTTCATCCAAAACACCTTTTCCAACGCTCCCCCACCCTCCAAGCAGGACAGTTGATCCCATATGCTCACTATGCAAAGCAAGCAAAAGAATAATAATAAAAAGCAATTTATAAGAAAGGCATTCTCCTTTCTCCACATCCTGCACCACAGCTTTCAGCAAAGCCTGCCTTGTGGTCCAGCCATCTCCCGAAACTCCAAACAGAGCACTTCCCAAAGTCCATGTTCTACGGGTATCCTCATGGCCAACTCTTTCCTGTTCCTAGCCCCTGTATGTCCCATCTACACAGATCTCTGCAGGATAATCTTCTCCACCCTTTCCATCAAACCTGTTCCTCACAGGCCAAGCCCACAGTTGCCTCTTCCATGCCAGAAAACCTGGGTTAATGAAGAACCAGCACTGCTGCGGCCACGTCACAGGCACGTCCCGATTCAGCTTGGCTCTCAGCGTCACAGCAGGGAGGGAGGTGACGGTGCCTGTTGAACCAACGTCCACCGCCACCGCAGACACAAGGGGTACTGCTGCCCAGAACGCAGCCTTGGCACCTCTCCTTACACCTACACCAACGTTTCGAGTAGAAACGTTGGAGAAATTTGAGTAACTGTCCTTGCAACGAGTCCTTGCACCACGATTAGCAAAACTTCCAGAGGGAAGGGGAAATGTCAGACAGTGTCAAGAAAAAAGAAACATTGGGAAGGAGAAGAAAGGATGCAGTTTTCTTGAGAAATTTCTCCTCCTTCACTATAACCCCAAGATACACTGCACACTACCCTCTCCTGCTGCAGCCTACCCCTCGGTTGGAATCTCCGCTTTAGAGATCGGCACCGCTGCTGGTCAGGATAGTAAGAGGGAACACGTGTGCTGCTGCGTGAGGCTGCTGTGCCATGTTCTACAGAGGGAAAGGTTCTGCAAAAGCAGCTGCTGTCTTCAAAGAAAAAAGGTAAAATCTGTTTGAAAGGAAAGCTGAACCTGACAGCTGATATACACGTTTCATTTGCGAGAACAAGTATTACCCTTCTGACAAGATTCGCTGCAGCACTCACACTGCGTGCACCGCAAGGATTATTAAATGTATGCTATCTTTAGGGCACTACATGCCTCTGCTCTACTGATGGTTATAGAAGCACACTCAGTAAAATGCATACCACAGCCTTTTTAACTCCTCACAATTCTTCAGGCTTGAGCGGCTGACGAATACTCTTCTTCTGTCTTTATTTCTAAGAACATCACCTACTCAAATTTGATAAGACACTCTCTCTTTTACTACTGTTTCATTTCAGTGATTTTCTTCCCTTTGTTTATAAGGGTGAAGGAGAAATTTTGTTCCTTCACCCTCTCTCTGAAGGGCCGGTTTGGGGTAACTTTAAATGTCTGTGTTGTGGACCACTGTATGGTCACCAATGTCTTTTCCCCTACCCCATGTGCTACAGCAGTAATAGATCTTGAAACTGTAACCTGACCTTGTGTCGACCACGGAAGCTCCAGCTCCAGTCAGCAAACACAGGCCTTAACAGGTCTTGAGAGCAATAGATCAGACTACTCAAAACAATATCCCTGATGCCTTCCATTGCACTGTCAGTATATAAACAACCAATTTACTCCACAGAAATCTCAGTCTAGCAGGTATTGCAACATTTTTTTTGTTCATGCAGAGTTTCTAACAAAATAAACCTCTTTCAGGGCTGCAGCCACAGGCTTTTTCAAAAAAAAAGTCTTTCAAAAACAAAGGCCTGCCAAAAAATCCATGCTGCGCATCTATCTGTGAAAGGATCCCTTTTCGTTCTTCCTCTACTTTCGCTATGTGCCTCCCCACCAAAAGCAATGACAGCACAGCATCGTCTGCTTGGAGTGGAAAGCACACGTGGACAGCCTTCCAGCACGACAGCGTACTCAAAGAGAGTACAGTGCACTCCTCTTGAAAGAGCTTTCTCTATCCATGGCTGCTGCTTTGGAACCAAAGGCCTGTCCATCAAGCACGTGTCACTGCAATTTCAGCTCATCGCATACTAACATAACTTGTTGGCACTCTCTTTGCCTACAGTCCAGAGCCTTCTAAAGCCACTAGAAGAATTGTTTCCAAGAGTGAGAGATCTCATCCTTACTGCTAGCTAAGCCAAACAATCATGGTTCTGAGAATTGTCTTCTTGTGGTGATTAAATCAGCAAGGAAAGAAGGAAAAATATAAGACCTGATGAGCCATCCCACTCTGGATAAGGTCTCCTAGAGATCCATCCCATGTTTGTAGCAAGTGACTTCCCTTGAACCATTTCAGACTTGCCAGTGTTTCACGCCACCTCCCGCTTACACGGCCACACTGCAAGGGCTTTACGGTGATGTTTCCACAGGACAATGCCATGCAGATAATCCCACTACCCAAAGGCCTAGGGGCAGCATGCACAGAGACAGACAACTAATCCAAATACACTTCAAGTCCACAAACCACTGGTCCTCATATCGGAGGTCAAGACACGTTCTGCTAGAACCTCAGTTCTCCATATGGCCTTAATAAAAACCCCCTTCATCCTGGACACACAGAACGCAGCCCCTGTTCACACATTTATAAGCAGGTGGCACGGCAGAGGCAGTTACGTATGATGTGCCATTGCACCAAGGTGCTGTCATGAAGCTGAGAGAGCGCTACAGTGTGAAATCATCCATACTGCAAAATGCAACCACTCGAGGAATAACAGGCGATGGACTGCCAGTAACCGGAAGCGGACACTCCATACAATTTTCCCACGAATCCTATGATCCCTGAGCCTGTAAGTCAGAAAACACACCTGTCACGTCATCCACTGCACTTCCATAAAGCACTAGGAAAGTGTGTGCCCACTTCCATTCTAGCAACAGCATCAGTATTCTTCAAGCTCAGTTACTCACACGCCAACAGAGCAGACAGGCCATCTCAAAGAATGACAGCTAATGATAAGCAATTTCCTGTTCTGTAAAATACTGTTCTCCAGTTTTAAATACAAACGATGAGTCATTTCATTTAAAACCTACCTATTTTTCAAGCATTTTACAAAATGACTGGTTCTACTCCTTGTGAGCAGTTTTGAATTGGAAAGACGTTGTAAGCATAAACCCAAATGCAGCAGGTAGCAATATAAGCAGCAGCTGAAGGAAAAAGAGAAATTCTTTTCTAGCGTGCACTGCAACACTGCAAGCTCGTCAGTTTATTGCTGCTGAGACAAGCTTTCTGAGGACTGCCATAAAACAGACCCCAGTTGTCACAAGGAGGAACTGCAGAGCCGAGTAACGAATGATTCAGGAGCAGGTGAGAACTACCAGGCCGAATCAGATTGGAAAGGAGCAAGGATTTGATAAGTAAACCACAAAGAAAAACTGAAAAGCCTTAAAAGACGGGGCAAGTGAGACCTCTTCCTGCGGGTAGAACAAGAGATTCCCAGTAAGAAAGCATGCAGCCGACTGTGCTGCCAGTTCAGAACTGGCAAGGAACAGGTTCGGACAATAACTGATTTCTTGTCATGCATTTGTCCATTTCTTACTTCTAGAAAACAAAAGAAAAAAAAAGACATAAAATTCTGTTTCAATAATCAAGTCAAGAACATAAGGACTTGCAAATTAAATAAGAATTTGTGAGATAACAGACAACACCTTGAGCCACTGAGGCATTTCTTCATGACACCGACCAAGAGTAGCTGAGCAGCGTTCTGCAGATTTACTTGTGACCATCCCTCATTCTTACTTCTAGAAAACAAAAGAAAAAAAAAGACATAAAATTCTGTTTCAATAATCAAGTCAAGAACATAAGGACTTGCAAATTAAATAAGAATTTGTGAGATAACAGACAACACCTTGAGCCACTGAGGCATTTCTTCATGACACCGACCAAGAGTAGCTGAGCAGCGTTCTGCAGATTTACTTGTGACCATCCCTCACATAGCAAAAGTAAGACAGCAGGGTGAAAGAGCTGAGCTCGTGAATTGAATAACAGAAATAAGTTCTCCTTTATACAATCTGTAACACCTGAAAGTACATACAACATAAAACTGACCAACAGATCTCACATCCTAATTAAAAGAAGAAGAAAAAAAAACACTGGGGAAATAAAGATAAAGCACAATGAATTAGAAACTGGAAACAAAATTATACTCAGGACACTGCACGGGACACAGCCTAAACTATCAGATGTTGACAGATGCAGAGTTGAGGCAGTTTAGAGTTCAGCTATAATAATAAACATAAATGAAGGGGGGAGGAAAAGTCCAACCACAGGTTTTTCTTATTCCTCTAAACCACGTACAGCAGCCAGATAACCAAAACAAAACTGCAGAAGATTAAGCATCTGCGAAGTGAGATAAAGTGTAATCATAATCCATGAGAGAAAATCCATGCCTGTAAGAAAAACGTGGATTTCTTCTGATTTGAGTGTGTATTAAATTATTCTGTAGGCACTTGAAAACACAAGCTTAAAGCCTATGCAACTATTTGAATTCAAAACATTTGGAAATGAGGATGTTGCCAAAATTCTTCAACCTGCAGAGGAAGAACTAAAAAAAACTAATCCAGAATAAAAAAAATCCCAGAATTATTCCAAGCATTTGAAGAATCTGCTTTTCAGAAGCAGGCTGCACTCCACACTCCTTTGGAACCTCATTAATCTTAATTCAGTTCTCGTTGCATCTGCATTCCTCTAATGTATGACCTACACACAAAAGAAAAAAAGAGCAGTCTCTCCTTCCAACCCTACACAGGCTGTCCAATTCCAGGCATGCATTCCATGCTGCCTCCCCAAGGCAGATGATCAAGAGGAATACGGTGTGGGCAGAACCCCTGCTACCCTTTTAACCAGTACAGAGGGGAACAACGCAACGCAATTTCCTTGTTCCAAAGGGTACCCTACACATGTGAAAACGGTGGCTCCAAGAGACTCCTTGTTTGGGTCCATTGAAGATGATGAGCCTGGCTCACTGCCCCAGGAAGGCACAGAACTCGGGTCTGGCGCTTCCATCTAGTTAAGCACCCAAAGAAAAGAAAGGAACGAGAAACACAGCATAGATATACAAAAGCCATGTCTACACTGCTAAATAAAGCGGGGCCAGGGACATGCCACTGAAGTGAAGAAGAACCAGCAAAGCCCACACACCACTTGGGTAAAAGCAGACCTACAGCAACGGCAATCAAATACAAAACGCCAACGCGTAGCGACGCATTTTAAGGATCAGTCTTAGAAGGTAACTATGGCATCGACCCATATCCCTTATAAATAACATACTACACAGAATTTTTTTAGCATTAAATTCCCACTTACGCTAAACAGGAACATTTCCAGTTCTTCAGCCTTTACCACATCCTTTGGTAAACTGCCACAGCTATTCGCTACCCAAAATTCTAAAAATATTACATGCGCAGAAGCATTAATTTTCCATTTTATTATTAAAAAAAGAGGCTTCAAAAACAAACCTCTTGAAATGATATTCAGCAATAATGTTATTTTATTACACTTGAACAGACTGATTAAAAAAATATAATAGATTAAGTAATTTTAAAACAGTAAATGTTTGCTTCTGAAATTGCAGAGGAACTCACTACATTAAACCAAAGGAAGTCTACAAGTCGTTATCTGTGTTTTTTTAAAAGCATTCCTCAACTGTCCACTCCTCCCTTCTGTTAAGGTTTCCATCGTTTCGCTACTCTTGCTGCGGGCCGTGCCCCGGACGCCACCACAGAGAGCCGAACACAAGCGTTAGCTTACACCGCAGACACACACACGCAGCTCTGACTTCACACGCCACAGCGTTAGCTGACACGCAAGACTCTTCCCACTTCCGACGTGCCCATTATTGGTCCTCCTACCACAGGACTCCAAAGATGGAATTGTAAGCAAATGAAGATTAAGAGACACAAGCATTTGTGTATTTTCCTAGCTTTGAAAAAGGACAAAAGATTACATAATTTAGCTGCCAATGTATTTTATCAATAACTAAGGGGAAAAAAGCAAATCCGAAGGAAAAAAAAGCTCTTCAGACGGCCCTTCTCTTCTGAAAGGGAAAAGAAGAAAAAAAATTCCTGATTTCCAGTCTTATTTTCCTGCTGTCCTTTTAACAGATCCACTAGTTCCTCTTCTTAAACAGATTTTGTTACAGCTTTGTCTGATGATTTTCAATAACCACCATCGCATTAACACCTTCATTACAGAAACCGTTTAGCTGGAGCAAACCATCTCTTCACCTCCACTTCAAAAAAACCCAAGCAGGCTGAAATCCTTAACTTTTTGAGAATCAGACCTCAATTCTAACTGTACTTCCCTATATGCTTCCCAATTTACACAGGCATTTCTATGTTCTAGGCACACTGCTAGAGGAACAATCACACCTGTGTTAACGAGCAGGTCATCCCCGCCCCCTGCTCCCAGCACATATTTTCTTTTCATTTGACTTTTACAGGAACAAGATACGAAGGGAATTACATCTGAACTATCTACTGAACCAGATGCAATAGGTCAAATAGATCTGTAACAAAAACCTGCTGAATTTCAAGGTACTAAAGAAATGAAGCAGCAATTACCTCCGAGAGCGATGCATCAACCTTGGAAGGCACTTTCAGATCCAGCCATGGCTGATAGTTTTCCAGAAGCAAACCAGGTCTGCAGGAGAGCGTGCAAAAAGTTGATGTAGCAGTTTCTAATGGAACGTTTCCTGCTGTAAGAAACGCTAAGTTCACGGGTGCCGCGTATTTGATTTACCTGTGCCTCTTGCATTTGACTTTGCCGCATACAGCACAACTGTGACCGTGGGGAAATAACTCCGGCAATTCTAATTGCTAAGGAGAAGATATTTGGACAAGTTTACATTCTTGAAAATAGTGACTCTCAATAAGCATTTGTGAATTTCCTTTTAGAGTATACAGTTACAGAGAACTGAACAGCAGAAAGACAAAGCTGTTCTCCCAGCAGGAAAACAAGGTAACAAGATGTGCTATGAGAAACAACTGATCCAAACACAAAAATTTGCTTCCACTGCAACAAAGTTTGAAGGGACGGATACTCTTTCACATCTGCAGTCATCTCCCCATACATCAGTCAGTCTAATAACAGACCAGCTAGTTTCTCTACAAAAGTTTCCTTACTCAGAGCCTCGAACTATTGCAACTATAACATTTTTAATCCTACAAAATTCTATATTAAACCATTTTAAGTTAGAAAACAGCAATTTCTTTGGGGCTTTTTTTTTTTGGAGATTCAGTACCACTTAAAGAAGGGTGACTACAATCACCAAAGATGACTTAGCTCTGGCTTGCCAGAGTAAGAGCGTCTTTAGAAAAGAAAAAGCCTAAATAAAAGAGAAGACAACTCTTTTCTCAACTACTTGCTACACAAATGCCAAGAGCAAAAAACAGCAAACTACAAAGTAAGATCCATGAACGCTTCCAACGGCCAGCCTTACAGCCATATTTAGCTTTCATGGGACTATGTAAAAAAATATACAGCAGCTAAAGCCTTAATCATCACATATGTGCTACGAGACACCTATCCGTCAGTGGATGCAAACAGTATTGAGGTCTTATACTGCTCAAAGGTGCTAGAATTACACAGGAATTGCTACCCAGTATCAATTCTTACCGAATTTAAAGAAAGCACAAGAGCGTTAACAAGCATGTTTACCTTGGGTTTATACTTTATCGTAAAAAGAATATTGGGCAAAAGGGAATCCGGTCCTAATGAACAGTAGAACGTGACGACACCAGCGACGAATGACCAGAAGATCATTAAAACGTGCAGATACCTTATAAGCAAACAGGGAGGAAAGGTTACGGCCTGACAAGGTACCCGTGCTACCCCCGCCCGGCCCCCCGCACC
>NW_010266797.1:0-1445 GCF_000690775.1 Eurypyga helias | reverse complement strand
GTGTTTGGGATTGTCCTGACCCATTGTGTCCCAGCTCAAGCCAGGACTATTAGACTGAACCTTACCTCAGAGTCAAAAGCAAGCCACTTTGTCATTGCAACTACAGACTGCTGAAACAACCTAATGCAGACAGAAAATTGCATACATTTCAGTACAAAATAAGAAACTGTATTTTCAAAGACAAAAACTTCTCTGAGGAAGATAACTGGTAACTAAGAGAGCTGGATGCTTTTTAACATCACTCTAAATTACACTACCTTGCCGAATCAGGCAATAACCTACTCAAGTGTACTAAAATCAAACAGGACCTATGTCTTTTTTTGTTTTAGCAATGGAGCAGCTGGTGCGTATCTCAGCCAAGACAATTTAAGTCCTTTACAAAGTAAAGTCAAGAAACAGCTCTGTTCAGGTTTAAGTTTTTCTGAGCAAAATGAATGGTCATTACATTAACTACCCACTTCCTTAAGGAAAAAAAAAAAAAGGGCAACGGGTGTTTCTTAAAAAAATATATTTTGCAAACACTTTGAGGAGATAAAATAGGTTGCCTGGCCATTTATTTATGGGTATAAACAACTTCAAAGAATTTTGTGTAGCCTGTGCTTACAAGGCAGACAGATACAGGAACACCTCAGGGTGCATCACTGTCTGTATTTAGTTTGTGACACACAGAGTCTGCAGTTACACTTTACAAGATCTGCCTTTAAAAGCCCAGAACTTCAAAACTACATGTAAGCTCAGCCTGTCCATCTCCAAGGACTGAATGGAGTTTCTGCTGCCCAGGATATCTGTTGCTTTTGCTCTGGAAATAAAGGAACGTAGAGTCTTCAATACTGTCTTTTTTTCCTGAAGCCATTGCTACACTACGAGATGACACCCTTTTGAAAAAACAGGAGGCAAAGATCTCACTATTAGCTGTTTTCTTAGTTAAATTTTTGCACTATCTGCTACTTTCCAGAACGGTAAGGCTTGACTGATACTGCACAGCACTACAGGCTGCGATCAACAAGCTTTTTTTTCAGCATCAATGGACCTTTTTTCACTCTCTTGGCTGCTTCGTGCAGTTCATCCCCTTGAGTTTCTTAAGTAACTGTTTCCCGAAATCAAGCAGAAAACAAGTCTTAACCTATCATAAACCTGTTGCTTAGGCTTCTGAAACGTCAAAACAAATCCCTCACCGAACTGTGTGCACTTCCACAGTACCAAAGTCCGTCGGGATTCGGTGCAGTTACCGAAACACAGGATTTTTGCTGGGGTTTGGAGTTTTTTGTCTCAAATTTCGGGACGGATTTGCTGATGCCTACTACTGCCTGGACTGCTGTGTCCCCGAGTGCGGGGGTCGCTGCGCGTGCAGACAGCCGACCTGGTGTCCACCCCGGCGGGGTCCGCTGCTCCGGAGTGGTGGGAGCCCAGGGCACGGCGGGTGAGCGCCCCTCGGCCAAGTGTCA
>NW_010266796.1:0-18679 GCF_000690775.1 Eurypyga helias | reverse complement strand
GAAGTCCAGGGTAGCAAGCTTGCTAAGTTCTATCAAGACAATTTTAGGTAACAGCTTATCAACTAAGCTCTCTGGAAGGACTCTTTCAGAAGGAGTTTACCAGATGCTGCCATACCACTTTGGAATTATTACAAGTTGGGGACTGGCTAACTAGCAGTTGAACCAGTTTCTACCGTTTCTTGACAAGTTTTCACATGGGCAATGTGTGTAGCTGTTTAATCACTGTACATTTCTCCAGCCAAAAACTGAGATCAGTCTATTAACCATAAACAAAGAAATCTGCAGATTTTGTTTTAATTTAAAAAAGTACAGAGTGAGAGGGCTTAGAAACTCCACACATCTTCATTTCATCCATGTTAAGAATGCAGAGACATGCCACATTAAGATCTTAGATCATCTGATGTTAGTCACTGTCTTGACTTTTGGTGGAAAAATAGGCTATTTATTAAATAAAACACACATACAATTCACATTTTATTCAACACAATTTTCTCCCTTAATTTTGTTTGAAAACATAGAAACTCCTTATCTTTCAGGTGTCACCTAGATTAAAGGTGAAAGTTTGAAAGTTGTCATCTGGTGTCAGAAAATAAAACAGTTCTAAGAAGTGGAAGGTTTGCTTGTTTTGGGGTTTTTTGTTGGCTTTTTTTGGTTGGGTGTTTTGGTTTTGGGCTTTGGGTTTTTTTTTTTGGTTGTTGTTTTGGTTTTGTGGGTTTTTTTAATAAACTCAATTTAGCAACTCCCTAGGGGTCAGGAATGAAGAATCAGAAAAGATTTTCCCCTTTCTTTAAAAAACCCCAAAACACTACGAACAAACCAACTGCATGTACAACATCACCTCAACTCATCTTGGGCAGTTACAATGACACTAGCACTTGATTCTCACCTGCAGTATCAAACAGGCCTAGGGTGTAAGGCTCTCCTCCAATCATCACTGTTACAGCATAGTTGTCGAAAACCTGGTAAGACAGACAGAAACACACTTAAGAGGATGTGAATAATCCATCTTGCAAACCATCATCCTGCTCAGCTTGCCAGACCACCTCTGATTTGTCCGAGAGTCACCTGCACTGGATAATAGAGGCCATTAGCCTTACCATTAAGACTATTACCATTAAGGCTGTTAAGAGAACAATTCAATTTGAAATTGATACAGCAAGAGCTGTTTCCATGAGGTATCTAAAGCAAAGGCACACTAGGTACAGCACTGCATATAACAGGGTAAAAGCCACTGAGCAAAACACCTGCAACAGCTCTTGCCTGTAACTGCAAAGAGGTTTCCCACACTGCCGCAGAAATTCCCATCTTCACACTTGGTCTGACACCGTAAACACATCTCCCCCACAAAGACAGAACTGATAAATTTCAGCCCTTCGGCACAGAGCTACAAGGCTGCTTCTCACAGGACTCAAGTCATCTGAAGTTCATCTAGGGAATTCAATACAGAGACCATCTTTGCAACAAGAATTTATCCTCCATCTCTGGAGAAAGCAATATAGTTGGTCAAAATCAGTCTGTGTCAAATTCCCACTCAACCCAAATGGAGAATCTAGCTCCAGAAGACCAAGTTACATTGTCTCTGTACAGCCTCTGGCACAACAGTCCTGTCCTCAAGGGCAGACCCACTACAAAGATCAGAAGCCAACACTACCAGAAGTGGTTCACCCAGTAACTTGTTTACAACACTACCAAGCATGGGGACCTACCCAAAGCCACCTCCTTCAACACCCACACACTCAGCATTAGGAGTATACTGCCCGATGACAGTATCCTTAATTTCAATGACCATTTTATCTTCAGAACTGTAACAGACAGTACTACAGAAAGTACCTTCAGCAAAAAAAGGCCTTCCCACTGTAAAAAAAAAAAAAACAGAACACTGTCCCTGCCTACTGTGCTGCAAGTTTACTCAGACGGTTGAGATCTCTGAAAAAGGATAGGTAAGCACTGATTCAACTCAAAAGTCAAATTCAGCAGCGGGAGCTGAGCAAAGTGCAACACTGAAGAGGCTAGAAGTCATCTCAAAAGCTTTCCCTGGAAGTGAGGAGGAAGGGACATGGAGAAATAAGCAGTCACATGCATCTATTAACAGTAAGAGTTTAGGTCCTTGAAAAAACTCCACTAAAAACTGAGGTAAGACCAACAAGACAGCACTTCAAAGCTAAACTTCCAAGACTTTGGAAGTGTCTGCTTTCCACCTGTCCTGGTTAAAGGAACACCTAGTTTCGCCAACTGTCCACAAATCAGTGATTGAGAAAGCAGCTATGGCCCCAGCATGCTGCAGAGTCCCAGGAACATCACCCAGAAGCAGAAGGCCACTTCTCATAATACTCTGGATTAGAATTCAAGATTTTCGAGTAATCCAAGAGATTTCAACACTCATCTCCACTACCTGCAGGCCAATCCTATACACACTGATTGCACTGAGTTTCCCTTCCTAAACACCCCAGAAAGTGTCCAGTGACAAGTAATACCTTGAGGCTGGAAGGGGCTGGAAGGCATTTCACAGAGCACATTCCATATGCCATGACTACTACTACGTCAAGACTTCACAGGATGAGAAGTTCATCAGGATGAGAACTCATCTGTTGCTAGCTACAGAACAAGAAACTGGTTGCTTCAAACTGAAGGTCAGAGCATTTGCTCTTCCAGATGCCAGGAGATGGTCAGCAGCTTAATCCTCCAAAGATATCCCCTAATTTTCACCCAGTGAACAGAAAGTCCATAATGCTACTTGTGGCTGCCCTTTAGGGGGATTAGTATGCACTCTCCTTCACCATGAGGTGGTTTGTTTGTTTGTGGGGTTTGTTTTGGTTTGGTTGTTTTTTTGTTTGGTTTGGTTTTTTTTTTTTGTTTTTTTTTTTTTTTTAAGATCCCTATCCGCAAAATGGGATTTTTTACATTTTTTGAAGGTACAAGCACTATTGAAAAGGTCTGGGGTTCAGACCTAAGGAGGCCAAGGGTCACAAGGCTAGCCTTCAGACAAACTTGGCAACTACAGTCTCATAGCATAATCCACAGAAAATTCCATCCTCAATTGTGACAAACAGGCTAAAAACCAGAGCAACAGTCAGCCCAACTAGAAGTTTCAGTTCCTGCCAGTGCCACACGGCCCATTACAGCAGATGCCACCAGCTTTCCTATTCCCAGAGTTGCACCTCATCTGCCACTACCCAACCAGTGCCTTTCCACGGACACGCCACTCGCTGCCTTGAGAATGTCAGCAACATCAAACACACAGAAGTGACAAACCATGTGCAGTACCAATATGAAACCCATCTCCCACTGGGAAATACCCTAAAAAAAGAGAGATGCAAAACAGAGCCAGTTGAAAGAAACTAATCTATCAGTCTGCACTGATGCATTCTCCACCAGTGTTCTGGCCAGGTGGCTGCACGAGTACAGCTACGCCGGGCAACCACACAGGCAGTTCACACCAGCCACTCCGGTGCCTACACACGCAGAGCAGCTCAGGTTGAAACCACCGTTACCCATTTCTAAAGCACCCCCACCTTTACTAATTGCTTTGTGCCCCGTACTGCTGGGTACAGGGGGTTTTGGATTATTTTTTTTCCCCCCTCACAAAAGTAGAACTTGATTTCCAGGTTCTCTTCCTACTTAAAGATTGCTGTTAAGCAGTTGGAGTCCTACCCACTTTACTCTAGGGTCCTTAGTCAGCCACAAACATTCTGGGGATATTAAAGATCATCAACTCTCAGACAGCACTGTTCCTAAATGAAAGCAAGCTATCTGTTGTATTTGCTTGCCCATTTATTACTAGAAGTATTAGCCAGAATCAGAGGTTACTTGTTTCCAGAGCATGAAATACACCTCTAGGCCATTCACAGAATTAAAGAACAGGCCTGTGATATCCCCAGAATAGCAAGTTCCTCGAGTCATGAGGTTCAGAGGTAAGTACTATTCCAGAAACATGGGAGAGTTTTAGAAGGTGTTATAAATAAGCCTTAGCACACAATTTATCAGTAAGTAACTTACTTTGTTTGAACAGCTTTTCCCACTTTGCTTGTTAGCAGCGGTTTTATAGATAGTACTACCATCTGCCGGACAGCAGACAAACTTGCAAGGTTTCAAAACATACACTGAGATGATAACATTTTTCAATATAATTAAGGGTCAATTCACTAAGGCCAAGCATAGAAACGCTCACTGCCTCAGCTCACTGACCACTCTCAGTTTGCCCTGACCATAAAGAACAGTTTAAAACAAGGCAAGCAGCCTTCCACAGGTCAGCACAGCATGTGGCTGTCCTAGAAGCATCACAGAAGGATACTTGAGAATGGCAAAATGCAGTTTCAAAAGCAACTTCTTCCCTATCAATCCACTGACAGTGGATCTCCAGGAGATGAACTTGGATCTCCATGCCTACAGCACAACCCTCAGGCTCCTAACAGTGGCCATTGCATCCACCCTAAATATTCTCAGGTTTGGGAGTCCTTTCAATCTTTAGCAACAGATCTACAATTAAAACACAAACATTTTTGTTCTGTGGCTGTCCTATTCTTAAACCTCAAATTTGCCAAGTTGAAGATCTCTGGACAGTACAAAGCCAATACATCAGAAAGAGGCAACGAAGTTCACTGTAACTTCTTTTCCAGAGATGCTGTTATAAAGAAGTAGCTATTCTGAAAGAGCTATCAAGCAGAGGGGCTTTCTATGCTTTTAAGTTGCTTTATAACAACAGAAAAAAAAAATCATTGAGCCATTTTGCAATGCATTTCCAGATCCATATTTGTCTGAGGTACCTAGGTAAAATCTTCAATTTGTACATGGGTAGAAGATGGCCTTTTCAGGTCCATAACATGGAAAACTAGTAAAAAGAACATCCAGATGTCAAAGTCTCTCGCAGTAACCTCACTAAAAGTCTGAACGACATCAGTGGCAGTACTCTGATCTTGCATATGCAATATTAAGAAAAGCACTTTTCTATTAGAAACTTAATGCAAGATCATTGTCTCACAGTCAGTCAGCAAACTGCTCCCAACTTGTTCTTTAGACAAGGCAAGGGATTCAGCAATTCAGAAAACTGAGCCTGTAAAACTCAAAAGGTTATTTAGAAATAGGCAAGGACTACACAGAAGTCAGCAAATGTTTGGAAGCAACTTCAATGAGACTGTGCGGTCTAGATCCGAAGCTAAGCATGAGAATAACTAGCCATGCTCTCCATAGTTCAGTGCATGACCTCTGCATTTTTCAGAGCTGCAAAGCAAAAATAAGCATCAGAAAGCGTGACCTGTAGTCAGTGCCTATTCTAGCACCATCAAACACTACTTGCCATAAAAATGAAGATGCAGGAAGAACAGAGAGAGCAAGCTGGAGCGCAGGTGTCCCTGCTGCTCCCTCTCCTCTCCGCAAATGATCTTGTTCACAGAGTCCATCTGGTGGCCAACAGGAGAAGGCCAGATTCCACAAAGCAGTCAAGCAGCACGAACTGACCAGACGCAGGAAAGGCACTGCAGCACTACCAGGTAACGTGAAAGACAGGCGGCAGCCGCATACCAAACACACTGGTTATTACTTTTCCATGAAATGTCAGTCAGTCTCCAACTGAAACGCAGGCTGTAAGAACAAGTATGAAGGCGTGCATGCCATAAAGGTTAGTTAGGAAGGAAACTCACGCTGCCCCACCCCATCGTGCCTAAAGAACACATGTAAGCCGTTCTCATACTTACCGTTGGTACATATTCCGATGGGAATTTATTTGTTGTGTAAGAAATTAAGAGACAGGTTTTACCAACAGCACCATCACCCACGACTACACACTTGATCGTCTGCATAGCTGGTGTACTAGAATATCAACTCCAACAAGAACCTGTAAGAAGAGAGACACATATTTAGATGTTTCTCATTCTCGCTAGATAGCAGTATATCATTGATGAGCTTTGACTGGAGCCCAAACCACAAACAGCACACGTGGAATCTGAAAACAAGACATTCCTAGGTGAGCTGGTAGATCCATTCTCTCCATCACATACACAAGATAGGAAGCTGCTTTTTTTCATAAATTCAAATACCTCCTCCCTAAAAATACCTATCCTCAACCTCCCCTCCACCATATACAATTGCCAAACACCACCTAAGACTATGTTTGGCACGGTCACTTTCTTACGCTGGGAAGAACGACTGGGTAAATTCAGTCACTCCAACATACCATGGGGTTTTTGCCTAGTTACCTAGATGTGGGGAAAAAAAAAAAAAAAAGGTCTGAAGGCCTTTCCAGACTGTTTTTAACACACAGAAGCATCCAGCAACAAGTACATTGAAAGTTTACTTCAACACACAAATAAACAATAAACAAACTAGTTTATGAGATAAAAATAAGTAAGCACAGATAGAAGTAAACATGACTAATTCCTCTCACACCTGCCTTTTTTGGGGTTTTTTTTGGAAGCTTCAGTACACTTCTACAGTCTTCTGGTTAAAGTTGCTACTTAACACACACCCTTATCCCCACTTTGAAGTGGCTACCAGCACTGAGCTACTCAGCAGCGCAGCCGGCTCCCAAGGAATCTCATTACTCCCAGACATTACAAAATCATGATGCACCCAGCTACTTCAACACTGCCCCAGCACATGAACTAAATATTTGTCATCAATACCTCCTCCAAACATGATTTAGCTGCCTCCAGTGACAGACACAGCTGCCCTTCATTAATATATTACTTTAATTAGAAAAGTACCAGGCCTTTGGCCATTCTTCCATATACAGGTGTGAAATCCTGACCCTAGCACGCCTAGTGGCAAAGCTCCTACTGACTTCCAACATCTCCATAATTATTGAAAATGCTTTATTTTTAACAGCAGCAAAGACTTGCAAACTGAGTTACCCCTACCAGGGTGGGGGTGAGGGGGACACACAACAAAAGACATCCACTGTGGCAAATTTACCCTCAGAACCATGGGAATGCTTTAGATGTTGCCACACTTCTCATTTCAGTTTAATGCAGTTACCCAGAATTCATCCCTACTGGCCTACGTATCTGGGTACTTCTTGGGGATTTCACGTCTCAGTGATCTGCAAGAAACACCATGCAATTCCAGGTTTGAGTGTTCTGGTCATAACTAGCAACATGATTTGATACTGCACATCACACTGTCATGCTTGCAAGGAAAGGTAACTGCTAGCCACTCAAAACAAACCTGATACCACTTCAGATGCTGCAAGATTTAGACAGAACCAGCTACCTTTATAACAAACATCCTCAGATGTTCCTAAAAACAGTACTTGTAAGGGAATAGTAATCACTGCTGTTCCTACAAACTGGAGATCCACAGTCACTTTGAGGAAAGACCCTTTCTCAGAGGAGGACATCAGCCAGCATCTAGTACGTCACGTGCCCACAACACTGCTACCTACACATTGTCTTTCACCGTATGCAGACGAAGGACCCGCGCAGGCACGAGGCATTCTCACCAGTCCTCTATTTCAGCATCAAAACAATAGAACCTGTTGATTTACACAGCAGACCTCAGTTTCACACAGGACGAGCAGCAGCATGCACAGCAAAGCCATATCAACAGGCCCTTTATTAATACTACAGAAAGCTCCAATATTTCACCCTGAAGCAATCACACGCTTACTCAGAAGGACAGAGCAATCGTTTCCATTTCAAAAGACATTTTCTGTGTTCGGATCAGCTCAACTGTCCCTATCTAAGCACTGTTAGTCAATACTGCCCCAGTGGCAAAGGTGCTTACGCAGTTCCACCGTGCCGTGCTGGTGGCACTGACCATGTCACAGGTTAGAACAAACTCACCAGAAAGCAAGCAGGCAGTGGAACAGAGCAGCTCAGTCCCCAGTTAAGAAAGGCTTCATGTTCAAAACAAAGGTGGAAAGGGATGAGTCATTTAAGCAGTTTTTGAAAGGAAAACACATCAGTACAGGTATGAGGCCTAGCTAACCAGCTCAAGCACACTCCACCTAAAACCAGCCCAAGTTACCAGCGTGCCTCCCTCCCTAGCTTGCCAGCCTTGCCCATGCCATAAGACACCACCATCTACCTCTTGTTTTGGGACTTACCCACACACAGCCATTCAACACAGGTAGTAGCCTTCTTGAATTCCCTTCAGAGTTAATAAATGAAGTAGAAAATGACACTCCACACTGGATTTCCCATGCATTTCTTGTATGCATTTTCAGTGTCCACTGGAATTCATTACACTGCCACCCAGACACCGGCACTCCCCGCTCGCCCCAAGTGCTATCACAAGATGACGAGCGCATCCATCTCCACGTTAACAGCACTGTGCAGCCACCCCTTCAGAGAAACCCAATCTCACTTTCCCCCCTGCCCTCCCCAGCTGACACCTCCTCCTCCCCGCCCTCCCTGCTGTACCTCCTCTTCTATCCTCTTGCCCCAACTCTTGCCATTTCCCTGTTTACCCATCATTTGCAGGTTACGTATCTGCTACAACAGCCCTTCCAGAACCCAGAAGGCACACCACAGGCAAAAGCCAGACCCTGAAGCATTTCCTAGGCACTGCAACATACCAATCCATGAGCAGCCATAAATCTTAAAATGCTGTATGTGCATTCGTACAAGAACAGCTCACACATGCCTTTGTCAAAAAAAAAAAGTTAAACTGTGTTTAGTGATTCTATTTAAACTCATTACTCCAGACAGCATCAAGCAAGCAACAAAATGAAACCACATCAGAGCATGAGTGTGCTGCAAACCTCCACTTTTTTCCTGTCCTTGGACACAGCCAAGTCCCCACAGTGACTCTGGGAGACAGGCTGCTATACCCTGGTAAGGGCTCAGGTCAAAGACTCCAGCCAAAACAAAGCACACGCTGTACACACATGCCTTGCACACAGATTGCTTTATCCCTGCAATATGTCAATTCTGACTCTTTCGGTGATCAACTGCACCTACAGAACTACTCTCACACAGAAGAGAACACCAGCAGCTCAATTTAAGAGTATTTCCTATAAAAGCACTGCTTGCTCTCACCCTGCACCTCAAATTCACTCCTAAAGAAATCACTGATACAAATGTGCACCACCCTGTGTGAGTGTGAGGCCAGGGCTGAGCTGAAGCCACACACCACCTTTTCATACCAGGTGACTGGTCCTACACACTTTCTTGCAGCAGGAACAAAGCAGAGTGCCAATAACCCAAAGCCTCACTCTGAGGCGTAAAGCAGAGCCTGAGCTGCACAACAGGAAACATGGAAAAGCCTGAGCAGGGTTGGTTTCTTCTTGTGCGTTTTGGAGGGGTTTGGTTTTGTTGTTGTTTGGTTTTTTATTAAGGAAGAAATTAACAAAATATACCATGAAAAACACTGCACTGGCCCACTAGAAGTTCTCTGTGTCATCACATGTCTCTCACACAGTTGTTTAACTGCCCCCATCCCATTAGACACTTCAGGATTACATCTTGAAAGGACAAAAATGCATTCTAACTCATGTTTAGGGAAGAGACATCCTCACTTTTTTTTTTTAATGGACATATAACTATCTTTAAATACTGAAATAAGGTGACCTAAGGTTTAAACAGATTTAGAGTCTTAGGCATAGGCCTTCAGTGTCTTACCAGTGGGAAAGTGGAGTTGTTCAGTAAGTTATTTTACATGGTAATTAGATTAGCAAAATGAGCTACCTTAACTTTCCCACTTCTAAGGGGTCCACAGAACACAGCTGAAAAGCAGCTCATTTTTAAGGAGCTCAGATGCACCATCCTGGGAGCTACTTTTCCACAGGAAAAGCTTTACAGATACATACATCACTGAGTTGTGGTTTAAAAGTAATTTAGTCCAATATGAGAAACAACTAGGGAATAACCCATCCCCAGAGTGCAATGCCAAGGGAGAGAGAAACAAAGAAGTATTTGAGTTTGTTCCCCCTCCAAAGTAGTCTAATAAAAGGAAGTCTACAGATACAACACCCAGCAAGGCTAGAAAACATTCTAAGTAGTTTTAAACATCGGAGGGAATTGAAACAGACTGGAAAGCACTGGTGTCATCCCAGTCTGAGTGCAGTGAGTGGGTTTTCAGCCTTGTAACCATGAGCCATCTGGCCAGGCCCAGAGAGGAAGGTGAATAAAGACTGGGAATGTAATGCAAGTCAATATGGCTTGGTTCTGTTCCACAAGATCTCAAAAAGCAAACCACTCACACAACACTGAGTTGATTTGATTTCTCAAACTTCTCTATTGTAATAGTCAGTGCTTCAGTAAAATACCTATTAACTGATGATACATTCAATATTTGTTGGATTTTAACCCATTCAGCACATGATCACACCAGCAGGATTTCACAGAACTCAACAGCATCCTGGAGAACTAGGATCTAGCATCCTGGAAACTGAATTACAAAGCCCTGTAAACTTTGTCAAATTCAGACAGCCCTATTCCAGACTGAATAGGCCCATTTTTACAGAAATTTGGCTTTAAAGCTCAATTACACTTTTGATCTGCATTTAGGATTAATCCCAAGTGATAACAGAGATGCAAGTGTTGCAATGAGCAGTTAAGTGAAGTCTCCAATGGGATGTTGCATAGATAGGCAATCCTTCCTAGCACAAAGGAAAATTTGGAATGATGTACTTCCTTCACACAGGCCCGTGCGTGCTCCAGAAGACACAAACAAATCACAACAGGCTGAAGAAATCCATGGTACCTAAGGCAGGTTCCCGTTCCCTAAGTGGCAAGAAATGCTGTCCCAAATGCACCCTGACACCAACGACCGCGATCCATCTTGTGCAAGCTTGATCTTCCCATCTTAATGGCAAGCACGTGAAATGCAATGGTGGTACTTAAACCTTAAAAACTGTCTGTAATTCAGAGTAGCTGCAATATATTCCAATAGCAATATGATCTACTGACTGTGAAGAATTAAGTGAAATTGTGGGGTTTTGCATACTACCAGTGCTCTCAACTATACCTAGAGATAATCTTGGCATGATCTTGCTGTACATACAATTTGAAGTAAAAACCACAAGCCTTCAAGTTGTTCAAATTCCTGTTATCCTTTAAGCTACTGAAGTCTGGTTTCAGGTTAAAATGTGTACATTCTCCTAGCCAAAGGAAGCCAAGTTGTCAAATCTGTCCACACATCCTGCACTAGTTTCCTGTCAAGCCTCGGCAGCACCACGACTTCCTCTTTCAGGCAGGACTGAAACTGCTGCCATTTCATCACAGGTACCAGCTAAACCCAGCCTGCTGCAAGCAACTGCCAGCTGATGACCAAGAACCCTTTCACCATGGTCTTCAGTACACACCATTAACTCACGAGTCCAGGCTTAACCAGCCCATCACGGTTTCCAGATCCTGTCTGAGAGCCTGCTACACGCTGTAAGAAAACAGACATTTCTGAAAACTAAGGATGAGATTTTTTTCCCCAAAAAGCCCAATTTAATTAACCAGTAAACAGGTTCTTCATCTAAACCCTGCAGGCTCAAAGCATCCACAAAGGAACAACGTTCACAAGGTTTTACACCTGCTGATCTCTGCTAACTGCTTTTACCCTTCCATGCTACTTTCATTTCATCTTATAAAAAACCCACGTTTCTAAATAAAGTATTTGTTTGGTTTTGACAACCTGCTCCTAGATTAATCACAGCCGTTTCAAGGCACACTTGCACTACCATTTCAAGGTCCTTGCCCTATGCTACGTCCTCCATCCCTGCCACAAGCTAACACTTTTGCTTTTCAGATTGAAAAGTCTCCTGCATCGAGGCACCAAGGAGATTATCAGCTACTACGACCCAGGAAATCAGGTTTTCCCCACGTTATATGGAGAAGGTACTGACTGCATGCCCGTACTGCAAACCTGGTGCAGTAAACGCTTCACGGCACACAGCGCACCAGTTTTCTGCAAAGATCACAAATCACTAGTGGAGAGACCACACCAGTTCAGCCCTCAACAGTAGAGTTAGAAGACCCTGGACCTCTCGGTACAGCAATACTGTCGCAAGCCTATGATGCAAAACACCAACAGAAGCTGCTCTCTGATTAAGTCTTTCTGGAGTTCAGCTCTGACACAGAAGGCAGAACTACTTCCAAGAGCAGTACTGCCACGGCCAGTATTCTCCTCAGCTGGTGTACAGCAGTCGTACACAGACATTACCTAAATTTCCCAGCCCAAAGTCTACCTTACAGCCTGCCAGGAGTCTTCCTCATGGAGATCTCACCCCAGAACTAAACGCATCTGCCATTTCTTTGCTAGCAATGTGGTAAATTCAATTCAAAAGAACATACTATGCTCTAAACCACCTGGTGCCCACAGTCACCCGCCTGCCTTCCCCCCAGCCCAGACTGCTGCAGGCACACAAGCCGTGTGCAGAAACGCATTTGCTCACAGAGGTTCCAAACTGAGTTTAAGGCCTGGGTACTTCACTTCTCAGCCCAAGTTTAAAAAGGCTGTCCAACTACAAACCAGCGCAGGGAACTCCCTCAGAACAAGGCAAATCATGAAGTCCAGTGTAAAAAACTGTAAAAAGCAGAAGGAATGAACTCAAGAAACAATCTTGTACCAAATCAGTTGGGGATCTTGAAATAGATATCCTTTTTAAGCACTGGTGGTTTGTTTGGTTGGGTTTTTTTTAACTGCCACTAACAAATCAGACAATCATTTCAATCCTACCTCAGAATCTGCAGTCCACAAGAGAGAGTTATCCACAAAACACTGCTGCAATTTGATTTAAACGGACGGTGCCTAATTCTGAGACATACAGACAAAAAAATGGTGTCAAGACAAACACGAATTTGGGTACAGATGCAGATCTGCAGCCGGCAGGTCTCAATCCGAAGCTGCAGCAGAGCACACAGGGGGGCTCCATCTCACAGGCCTGCCCACACCCACAGGCTCGGCCTGGTGCTGTGTCCAAGAACGGGAACCATTGCGTCAGGCCCACAGAAGTGAGCTGCACGAAGAGACGCGGGATCACTCTCACCGACGTAGATGGACTGGCACCATGACAGACCTAATTTAGCTCTCAGGCGGACGTTGTTCTGGAAACCCACAAAATTTGCTATCATTATGGGAATCCCTGCTCGAGATAAAGTGTGTGACTGGGAAAATCTCAGAGAATCCCTACGTCTGCACTCGACAGAGCTTGTGCATCCCAGCATCTCTACAGTTTTGAAACACCCATTTCTGGACAAGTTACTATAAATTACCAATCTAGAAGTGATCTCTTCTCAAAATGTAACTGAGATCAACTAATGTTTTCTACACTTAATGCGACTTTCTTTTTCTGCTGATGTCATAATTTAATAAATTTTTAATAAAGCCACTGTACACATCTTCATAAAGGCTCCTCACAACAAAGTATTAAAGCAGACATACACCAAATATAGGAAGTGAAGACAGCTGGGTGGGGGAATTTTAAAAGCCTGAACCTAACCTACCAACTTGTTTCAAGTTCTAGAACTTAAAAAAAAGAAGGGGAAAGCCATGTCATCCCGTTTTAGTCCTGATTTCAAAACAAGAAAGCTGCCCATGCAGCCTGGTCACATCGAGACCATGACTCGGCGGGCTCTGCGCTGCCACACCAGTAACATCTGCCCACCCGCTTTAGCACTGGCACTGTGTCAGTCTACCCCACTTCACCCACCTTAATTTTATCACAAACTCAACAGACAAAAGCCAATGTTGACTTCTGTCATCACTCTGGTTAAGGTGACACTATCAAAACCAGTGTCAGCACTGGGAAAACCTGCCCCAGATTAAACATTGGGAAGTATGTGGGCCTACATCAACTCCTTTTCTATCAAAGACATCTTAATCTTATATTATTATTACTCTTCACTTTCATATTCTACAGCAGGCTGTTTTCCTCTACTGTCTAACAAAGTCTTGCTCAGTATTTTAATACCACACTGCAAAAACTATCTTTATCAGCTTAGTTTCATACTGTTACTGTTTAAAAATACAAGCTGCACCTATACTCCTACTTGCACACACTAGCCTTGATATTTCCCTCTCCATACCTGTGCCAACTACATTTACCAGTGGTAAGAGACACTGGCAGAAGCTCCTCTACTTTGAGGCAAATTTTTGCATAATGGGAAGCACCCTGCATGCACACCAGTTGCAACAGATCACCTTATTCCTGTTACGCTCAGGGAATGGGACGGTGATGGGTGCTCCATGCACACACCCCTGAGGAAGCTCTGTTTTCAGGGGGAGATGGACAGTATGTAGCTACTGAGCCTGAGCTAAGGAGTGAAGACATAGAGCTTTGTTTAAAAAAAAAAAAAAAAAACAACGCCACCGCACAAAAGTGACTTTCCCCACGCACTGAGCTATCTTGGGGTTTCCATTAAAACGAGGAAGTGGCTGGAAAGCTCCCCAACACCAGGAACGAGGTGGGAGAGGTTGCCCTGCACTCACCTAACCAGGGGAAAGAACCAAAGCATCTGGACCCACCCCCCCTTGCACAGCAGAAGTCATACGCAGTGCTGAGGCAGCAGGACCAAGAGCCCCGTGGGCAACGGGCAGCTTCTCAGCAGTAGATAAATGCAGAAGATGCTCAAGAAGTAGCAACAGCCCCACTTCAGGGCATGGAAGAGGATCCTTCTGAGAGGAACTAAGCTCAGCCAACACTTCACAAGCACTAAAAAATAAAATTAAAAAAATAATAATCACTAAACTCAAGCTAACTGGCCAAACACACCAAAGTGACCGCAACCGCTGTCAAATCCAAGCCCAGTACGCAGCCCTCCCACAGCGAGCCCGTTGGCACTCAGCTGTTTGCCAGCCACAGCTGGTCCAATGCAAACAGCTTCACCAGTTCGTGAAGTGGCAGATGCCTCCTTTCTTTACATCCAAAGCTGCAGGAGCATTTTTGTCATATTTTTTTTCCCCCCCCAAAACAGAACACTCATCACTGGCCAAAAACATAGCACAGCATCTTTCAACTTGAGAAGAGCTGAGCAATTCAAAACAGCTTGTTACATACTCAGACAATTGTGGCAGCCGTAGCTATTGCTGCGAGTCTGGCACTGCAAACGACAGCAACCCTCTCCATTGTACCTGGCACTCTGCCTCTGGGCCTCGACTAGCCCCATGCCACCACAGTCAAGGTTTGCTCTGACACCACATTAGCTTGGTACAAACCTTCACCCTGCCACAGTTTGGTCTGCGCTTAGAAGACATGCACTGATACCACCCCATCTGACCACAGGCGCAGAAGTCTCAGTACAGACTGGTATCTGCACCCCACCTCCAGACAGAAAGGCTCGAAGGAAGTGTTACTCTATTAATAAAAAGGGTTTGGTTTGCTTTTTCCACAAGAGAACAGCACATGGAATGACTCCCACACTAGGGATTACACCCTAACATTCAAAAGTAACAGGGTGAATTAGCACAAGAACTTAAAATAGAACTGGTTTGGAAATCTTTTGCAAACCACTTTTCTTCTAAACAAGTAACATTTTATAAAGCGAAAACAAAGTCAGTGCATCTCAAGAAAAGGACAGCTGCTTTACTTAAGAAAAAACAGGCTAAAGAGTTTTGAAACTTCAAAATACTGTTAAAATAGGAGTCACAATCAGAACTCAAAGGGAAGATCATAAAGATAAATTACGTAACAGCAACACTGAAACTCTGCCCCCCACATTCACTATTTTCAGTTTACTGCCCAGCCAGGGCTGGATAAGCAAATCCAGTTCTTCCACCCCACAACCACGCAAAGGATCCACCACCAGAAGCCCTGATGCCTCTTCTGTCCCTTATCCCAGGCGTTTGTCTGCATACCATCATCAGGGGCTGCAGGAGGCAGCTACTCACGACATACGGATGGCCACAGGCACCAAGGGAGGGATAACTCCATGTCAAGCCTCAGCCCCAGGAGACACCATGGTGAAAGGGTTTTAACTGCCAGTTCTAGGGGTAATCCTTTCTGACGGATAACCTGCACCACATGAGGTAAGGGTATTTTAAACAGGGCTTGAAGGAAGCCACCTAGTTAAGTGATGATAGGCTGCAGAAGTGTAGAGACATTTTAAAGAAACTTAAAATTTTCAGCGTAAAACCTCATCTATCCAACACATTGGTTTATTTGTCATAAATTAAATACTAAAAATAAGGGGTTTTCTCACCTGCATTTAGCATAATGGGATAATATTGCTACCTGTAGTACCAGAAAATCCAAGTTCACATCCATTTAATTTGACAGCACCTTCATCTTCTACCAAAAGAAGTGGTGTCCTAACCTTGGGAACTCAGCCTCAAGATCAAGGATATCTACATCCACCTACAATTCCTTAGAGGCTACCACTCTTTCAGTGACTCTGGGGTCATTGAAATCCATATGATCCAGCTAATGACGGCATGAAGGCTCGGCTGACCACAAGAGGCAAGTGGAGGAAAGAGGGCTAATATCAGCAGCCCATAGATGACTTAAAAGCTGTAAGTATTCACACTACTGTAAAACTAATTACACACACCTCAACAGCAATGATTCATATTCATATGAGACCCCACCTGGAGTGCTGCGACCAGCTGTGGAACCCACAACCTCAGAAGGATACAGACCGGTTGGAACGAGTCCAGAGAAGGCCATGAAGATGCTCCGAGGGCTGGAGCCCCTCTGCCGTGGGGACAGGCTGGGAGAGTTGGGCTTGTTCAGCCTGGAGAAGGGAAGGCTCCTGGGAGACCTTATAGCACCTTCCAGTGCCTGAAGGGGCTACAAGGAAGCTGGGGGGGACTTTTTACAAGGACCTGCAGTGACAGGACAAGGAGTAACGGGTTTAAATTGAAACTGGGGAGGTTTAGATTAGATATCAGGAAAAAATTCTTCATGGAGAAGGTGGGGAGGCACTGGCACAGGTTACCCAGAGAAGCTGTGGATGCCCCATCCCTGGAAGTGTCCAAGGCCAGGCTGGATGAGGCGTGGAGCAACCTGGTCTGGTGGAAGGTGTCCCTGCCCATGGCAGGGGTGTTGGAACTAGACGGTCTTTAAGGTCCCTTCCAACCCAAACCAGTCTGTGATTCTGTGATTCTATATATTGTACCAGTTCTGAGGAGACAGAAGCAGAGTTGGAACTCAGCTACATCAATACATTTTATTAATTTTTATGCTTGTATGGTAACAGAAAGGTGTTGAGTAGATTTTAATTAAGATGTCCAGCTGCCTATGCTCACAAGACTTGGAAGTTTTAGTACTACAGCTGCATTTTAACCAAAAGGAACTTTTACATCAGGACTAGCGGTCAGCTTCATGCTGAACTTCACATCAGCCTTTCCTGTGCTTTACAGGAATGTAAGAAAAGCACAGCTGCACACTCATCAGGGAAATCCCGAGGAGTTTCAGATGGGCTCCATTTCTGTTTACTATTGTCCTTTCAGTAGAAGATCTACAGTTTCCATTTCAGATACTCCAGACACTCTAGAACTTGCAAAACATTTCTATTCTACAGTAAAAACACAAGCTTCCAAAACTGGCCATCAGTTTCAGGCAAACAAATAACCCTAAAGCAGGATATATAATGAACTAAGAGCATCAGTTGCAGGCCATGAATACCTGAGTTCAAAGTATGCAAATCTAATGATTAAAATTTCTGCCTAGAACATGTTACCAAACTGCAAACATGTTTTGTCTTGCACCACGGTAGTTTTTATTCCTTGCCAAGACTTAAAAATCCTTTTCCTCATTGTTACTGAAGCGTACAAGTGAACAGTTTAAACACAGAATCATTTCTACAGGTAGCAATACACAGATTCAAGTCTCCTGTGTCCGTAATACCCACTTCAAATACACATTTGCCTATTCTGCCTTCCCCATAACCCTGCACTAACAAGGAGTTTACAGAGCAGAATAACAGATTCTCCATGTCTAGCTAGCTGAATACAAAGGCTTTCTATCTAAGGTTGGTTTTGCATAAGACCCTTCTGCTACCCAAGAGAAGCTTTAAGTGCATTACTGATTTACTGTGATTAGCAATACGAGGAGGTTGATCCAGGTTTTAAATACCCTCCAAAAAAAAAAAAAAGTTTGGGGCACTGCAATTTAACAGTTCAAATAAAACCAGCTAGTACCTCCTTCCCTAGGAGAGGAGAAGCACAGATGAACACAACACAAAGACACTCACAGATGGCCAAACTCCTTCTGACTGCACAGTTGTCATCTAACATGGCCTCCTCGTCAAGGCCTCGTCTTCCCTGTGCTTTTATCAAAAGGGTAGCAAAGCTGCTCTGGCTCCACCGGTTGCAGTACCCACACAGACAGGGCAACGGGAATTCTGACCATTTTGCAATTCTTCATTAAGCACAGGTTTCACAATGCCAGTTGTTATGTTCACAGCTACCTGGCTATGCGAGTGTCTCCCACTGCTGCCACCAGCTGAAAGTTCTACCCGCTCATAGGAAAAAACGAGGACTGAAGTCCAGATCACTAAAACAAACCTTTAGAACACAGCTAGGCAATATGCTGCTATAGTATATGCACCTTGATGAGATTTCAGAGGAAAAGAAGAGCATGTCAACAGCACCCCGCGAAGCAGCACTGGCTCCCACCCCAGCCAAAACCAGCGACACCATCGCACTGTGCAAGGACAGCTACAGGACCACCTTCAGGTCAGCCAACGGCCGAGAGTCGCCTCCCAACTCCTCCGCCCGCAGGAACTGACTTTTTGCGGTTCACACAGCTTAAGCCAAGCCCTTCCCAGCTCCCGCACCCCCGCTGCGGCCCACAGCTCCCACGGGGCCGCCTGAA
>NW_010266795.1:0-14011 GCF_000690775.1 Eurypyga helias | reverse complement strand
CAGCGCTCACGCCGCGGCCGGGGGAAGGCGTCCGCTGGGCCACGGGGCCCGAGGTTGCCGGGAGGGGCGCGTTGTCGCCGCAGCGGTACAGAAGTGCTTAGGGATGAGCTGATGGTTCCTTAGCGCCCACACAAGGGTCAGGAGCTGACTCCTGTCATTTAGCTGCTTCCTGTAGGGAATTCCCTCTCGTAACGCCCCGTTCCGCTCCAAACCCAGCGGCGCAGGTAACAGCCGCGACGGCGAGCGGTGCCAGCTAACCCCGGCCTCACGGAAAACGCTGCGTGTTGGTACGGGAACGCGGGCAGAAGGCTCAGACCCCTCCCCTGCGGGTTTCTGAACTGCGCGCTGCGTGAGTAACGGCCCGGTTGCTGCGCAGGGCAGAGCCGGTATAAATACAGCCTTTTGTTCTTAAGGTGAGGCGAAAGCACTCAGCCGGTAACCGACTTCCCTCCAGACCTTGATCTGTAAACTGCATGACTGATAATCTGAAAACCCACTTTCTAGTTCTTTTGGGATGATCCAGCTACTACAGCATGGGATCAGATCGCTCCAGCTGAAGGGCTGGACTGTCACTTTCCATCTGTGATTTAAATCCCGCGCCTGCTTGCCTTAGGTGGTTTTCACTTTGGACAGCAGTGATACACCCGAGGAGTCGGTGTGGTGTGCCAAGAAGGAACCCGCAATGAAATCTCATGTAGGATTTCGCATGCTGTTCAGACCGTGGTGGTTCTTCAGCGGAGCTGCCTTTTACCAGTCTTTGCTGCACAGCAACTGGAAACCATTGATGGGGAAGAGTACCTCGTGCCAGGTGGTTGAGCGCAAGAGCCTGGAGTGGGTGTGTGTGACAGGACCGGAGTTTCTCTCAAATTAGAAGGCTGCTTCTGCTTTTATTTTGAATAGGTTGGCGCCTTGATCAGCGTCTGAGCTAAATGGCACATCAGGCAAGCCTGAGCCTGTCTTAGTCCTGCCACAGTTCACTGTTACTTGCAGCTGAATGGATGCTTTTTAGAAAAACTCTTCCAGGAGTAAGACTTAACCTGAGGGACTTGTCCCAGGTCTTGTGTTGTTTTACGCTTCTGTACAGTTCGGGTTGTTCTTTGGAAATCCTGCGAAGGAAATGCCCTTCGTTTTCCACCTCTTCTTGGCAATGGAGCTGAGCTTTGCTGTGTGGAAAGCGAGTTGCTGGTTCTGGGCGCTTTGGTAGCCGAAGTGAGGCAGAGTGGGAGAGAGGTGCGCTGCCAGAGCTGGGGAAGGGCAGGAGAGACAGCGTATTCGGGGCTGTAACGAGGCTGGAGGAGTTGAGGTGGCAGAGCTAGGTGAAGACACAAGTGTCCTTCCATTATGCTTCACAGCACTGTTACCTTGGCATTCTTAATGGCTCCTTGTATCCAGTGGTGAAAAGAAGGCTGTCTGGCATGTTTCAGACTGGTGTGGGTTTTGGGGCGGGCTGGAAAAGCTAGGCTACCCTGGCAGATTGAGGGGGGATTCTCTCTAAATGACAAAACCAAAGCAAAGTCACCAGCTCTCTGAAGGGATTCTCTTTTAACCATGCTCTCTCAGGCATGTGTCTCGGCATAATTCTCGCCTCATTAGCTGGGGCAGAGCTGCTGATGATTCAGCAGCATAGAGCCAGAAGGCCCCAAGTTTCATTTCAACAACAACTTGTATTAAGGGAAGAGTAGTGCCAAGAAGTCCACGCACTGTGCAGCAGGACGGTGAAAGAGCAGAGACCACTGAAGCAGCAAGCAGATGCAGCCCACTTGGAGGCATTTCCCACTACAGAGGAGCACAGAGCAGCTGTCCCTCTCAGCTCACTCTTAATGGTGTACTGGAGACCTGGAGTGTGAGTTAGATCTGCAGACTAGGGATCAGGAATGTGAAGACTCGCAGAGCTGCCATTCAGTACTTTTTTGACCCCGAGGATATAGTTTAATGGCAAACCTAACCAGCTACAACTGCTTGCTGCCACAGAAGGGCTTTTCCTCCTCTTGTGTTTCCTGCCTGAACAGCTCCATCACCAGTGCTTCCTACAAGCTGAGTCAAATCAGTGGTAAATTTATCCAGTGAAGCAGTTCTTCAGCAGGGCTTAAGGTTCTGTGGGATCAGGTGTTGCAGTAGCACACAAGGAGTGTGGTCAATTAGTCGATCCAGTGGAAGAAGCTGAGATGACTCCATAGACTGCCATTAAATTGTACCGAATGAGGGATAATGTGAACCAGAACACGGGTTTCTCTCACAAGTTGGGTGCTGGGGACAACATCACAGGGGAGTGTCAACGCGGTGCCAGCACCTGAATGTGGTGGTGAACTAGTGGAGTCTCCTGCAGTCAGGGTGGCTGACGTGAGACCTCTCTGAAGTAAATGCAACTGTTAGCTTGTGTGTACTGTGGCGTGGCTCTTGTGAAGTGCTTTACAGACAGAAGGCTTGCACGCTGAGCACAGCTGCCAACCAACACCTCACCTGCTGAAATTCTACTTTACTGGTACAGTGTTAGGTACAGGTGGAAGTCCAGGAGTGAAGACTGGGGTGCAAATTTTAAGGCTGCAAGTGCCTAGATTAAAAAGAACTACAAGCAAGTCAAAGGATGCAACACAGTCTTGTGTCCTGGTGTAGCCCGTCAGTGACTAAGCACCACACAGTCACTCAGTCACCTCTCCCCTCCCCAGTGGGATGGAGAGAGAATTGGAGGAAAAAGATAAGAGAACTCAAGGGTTGAAATAGCAACAGTTTAGTAATTGAAAAGAAGTGAAATTATAATAACTAATAATAACAATAAAGTGTAGACTAATGATAGTATGTAATTAAAAGAAAAAAAAAGATACAGCTGCTCACCACTGGCTGATGGATGCCCAGCCAGTCCCCCAGTAGTGATTCCCCTCCTGGCCAGCTCCCCCAGCTTGTACACTGAGCAGCATGAAATGTCCTTTTGGTCAGTATGGGTGAGTTGTCCGGCCTGCGTCCCCTCCCAGCTTCTTGCAGAGATGAAGCTGGGAACACGGGCACAATATCGGAAACAGAAAAAGTCCTTGGCTTGATGTAAACCTCCCTTAGCAACAACCAAAACCAACAGCTTGTTATCAACATTCTTCTCCACACAAACCCAAAACATGGCCTCATACTAGCTACTGTGAGGAAAACTAACTCCATCCCAACTAAAACCTGCACGTCTCAAGACCAGGAAGAGGAGGAAATGGGAATACTGCAGACTACAGTAGGCTGAACAATGATCTGTGAATTGAACTACTAAAATAAGAAGATGGGGCTGCCCAGGCAGGAGTTCTGATGATTTCCTGTGACAAGGGAGTCTTGGGGGTGTTTTCCCTATTTCTGCACTGTCGGTCATCCTGCTGCTCTGAAAGATGTTACTGTACTGCGAGTGGCAGAGGAGCAGAACATGTGTACTAAAATCTTCCAGTAAGCTGTGCAGAACATGAGTGCAAACCTGTCCTCAGCAGGTAATGATTGCTGATCTCTAACTGGGGTAACCGAGGGCCAGGAAACTGCTTCAGCTTTTGAAGCTGCGTTTAACAAGTCTGCTAATGCCCAAAGGGAGAAAGAAGAAACCTGTGCTTCACAGATCAAAACTGAATCAAAGCAATTTCTGACAGCTTTATAAAGCTGCATTTTTACTTGAGGATTACTCTTCACACTCTATCCTTACCTTAAGAGCAACTAGATAGATATTTTCTGATCCCAGTTCACTTTCTGGCCAGTGGCAGCTTTCTTGCCAGCATTCTAGTGCATGTAGTGACTGTATCTGATGTACTGGGATGACACACTTAATGCTAGTGAAGGGAAGAAGTTACTTCCAAGGGAAAAGATCTTAACCTCTTATCAGAAATGCTTGATTCAGCATCCAGGCAGAACTGCAGTGAAGACAAGTTTGTAAAGGAGAGAACTAGACATCCCTGGGATGTATTAGTAAATGAAGGTATTCTCAATTCTTCCTCCCATTAAGTTCCTTGAACTTTCAAAGATTAATTAGGAGGTAGAAACTTCAGCGAAGTTTCTAATTACACCTATTTAGGAATGTTTAAACAATTTTTGTTATTGCTATTTTGCCCAGTGATGGTTTTGTCTGAACAAATACTGTCAGCTCTCTGGTTTGTTACTGTTAAGTACCAACTGAAGATCTGTGTCTAGAAGAGTAAATAACAAGTAATGCAGTTAAGTGCCAGTATTTTTTTTTACTTATCTTGACTGTAGAATGCCCAATACTGCCTTAACAACCAAAGTATTTTATTTGGGGGTCTTTCCAGTTGTTTCATAGTTTCTACTTGGAGTTTCTGCTGTCCTGTTTAATGTTGGCTCACAAGCCTAAGGGTGCAGCTAAAGACCTTGCTGTTACCTTGTTTAGATGAGGCTGCAGTGAACTGCAACACTGTTTGAATATGTCTGTAGAAAGTACTACTCAATACTTAGTTTCTTTGCTCTATATTCTCTTCAACACAGCTGGTGAAAATGGCTGAAAACGGAGATGGTGAGAACATGTCTATTTTGGAAAGCAAAATCTGTCAGCAAATTGAGGTAAGCTCAGTTTATAGTTTGGGATCTGGACTGATGGGTGGCTTTGGAGACATTCACTGCTTAGGGACTGGGCTAATGGGAAGTTAATTTCACAGGGAGTTAGACTGGAATCTTGAGCTCTTGAAAAGAATTGTCACAGGTCTGTGAACAGGTATTTAATACTCCCACAGAAGGTTTAACTTGCTGGTGTTTTAGGTACTGTAGCAAGGGAATATATTGTTAATCAACTTATTACTATGTTCACTGGGGTTATCCCTATCTGTGCAAATAGGGAGATGCATTTTAATGCTATATGACTTCATTTTATTGGGGAAAATACCCTCCCACTTGGGACTCTGTGCTGGTCAAAATACTAGCACATTGCACAACTTTCTATTATGATGTACTGCTTTGTAATTTATTGCTACAAATGACAACGGAACTTCTGTGCTTACTTTAGATTAACTGTTTGTCACTCTAGAGGCTTGGAGGGTTACCCTACAGTGGAAACCTGAGCACATGACTTAAAATGACATCTAAACCAAAACTTTTCCTGGAGGACAAAACCACAATTGTGCGTGAATCCCAGTTAGCATATGGAGCTGCAGTGATTATTTAGGGGTGGGGGAGAAATTTGAGGAAGAAGAGTTGACAAAGCTAGACATATGGTAATATGAGTTTGAGGTATACTAGAGGGAAAGGTATTGCAGAATCACAGACTGGTTTGGGTTGAAAGGGACCTTAAAGATCATCTAGTTCCAACCCCCCTGGCATGGGCAGGGACACTCTCCACTAGACCAGGTTGCTCAAAGCCTCATCCAGCCTGGCCTTGAACACTTCCAGGGATGGGGCATCCACAGCTTCTCTGGGCAACCTGTTCCAGTGCCTCACCACCCCCTGTGGGAAGAATTTCTTCCTGATAACTAATCTAAATCTACCTGCTTTCAGTTTAAAGCCCTTGTTGTAAAACCTGCACTGACTTTTTAAAGCACAGTGATATTGGTGGAAAGGCTTCAGTTTAGAGACCTAGAAACTCCAGCCTACATGTACGATTTCTCTGGGTGGCAGATACAATATTCTTACATGTTCCTTAATTAAGGACTGAAACCTGAATCTGTTGGTGACAAGATCGACTTTTGACTCTGTGGAGCTCAGTCTGATGAATAATTATGTTAACAGCATAAACTCCAGCCTTTCCTAAGCCAAACTACCTTTGCCACACAAGCCCCGTTGCATGAAGCGCTTTATTTTTTAGAGCTCATGCATGCAGCTAACTTTTCCCAAAGTATCACTTTTAAAGCAGAAAGTAATCATTTCAGAATTTTTAATAGTTCAGATTAATGAATTTTGGTATGTCTCAATGCGCTGCAGTAAGCTGTCAGATGTAAATGAGCTTTTAAGACTGAACATTCAAAGACTAATCTCTGTCCCCACCCTCCTCTCCCTTCTTCTTTTGCAGTACTATTTTGGCAATCACAATCTACCAAGAGACAAGTTCCTAAAGGAACAGATCAAACTAGATGATGGCTGGGTGCCTTTAGAAGTAATGATCAAATTCAACAGGTAAAACTAAGTACAACGAATCACAGAACTAATCTGGATGGAAGGGCAGCTTTCAGCCACTTACCTCTATTTGGGGCCAAATGTCCCTGGTCTGCATGTACAACTCCTGCTGCTGTTTTAACATTTGGCTTCAGCTTTGCCTGTGTGTTTGGAATAACCTGTGTCTGCTTACTCAACAGGTTAAGTCGCCTTTCAAAAGATTTTAGTGTTATTGTAGAAGCACTAAGAAAATCCAAGACTGGTTTAATGGAAATAAATGAAGACAAAACTAAAATCAGAAGATCTCCAAACAAACCCCTTCCTGAATTAAATGACCAGTATAAGGCTGCTATTAAAAACAGATCTGTATATGTTGTAAGTAAACTCCTTCCTTTGCTCTGTCCTGTTCTGCATGACTTTGACTGAAAACCATTTAGGTGAAGCTTGAATTAACTCAGCCAAAGATCGGTTGTAATTTCTGACAGTTTGTGGCATGTAATCGAAACTTGTTGCTCTCTTGCAGAAAGGCTTTCCACTAGATGCAACTCTTGATGATATCAAAGAATGGCTTGAGGATAAAGGTCCAGTTGAAAACATTCAAATGAGGAGAACACTGCAGAGAACGTTTAAGGTAGCTCTGGTGATGAACAATTAGACCTGGGGCAGGGGTCCTCCCAGACAACATTCTGTTCAGTTCCTCCAACAATGAATGTCTCTTGCCATTTAACAGGGCTCAATATTTGCAGTTTTTGATAGTGTTGAATCTGCTAAGAAGTTCACAGAGATCCCAAACCAGAAGTACAAAGACACAGAGCTGATAGTACTCTTCAAGTAAGTCCACTTAACTGATGTAATAACTAATAATGGTCGAAGGTGCATTTAGACGAAAGCCTAAATTTTGACCGGCGAAGTCTAAGTTTCTACGCTGTTGTACAGCTGTTGATGGTGTACCTTATGGAGACTAGCATCTCAGCTCCCACAGACAACCCCAACTGCTTCCTGGCTAATGCTGTCTTGATAAAGTAATTATAATGGAATACTTTAAGTGGTAGTAACTTAGCTTCTGTTCTGTTGAAGGGAGGAATATTGTACAAAGAAGAATGAAGAAAGGAAACAGAACAAAGTAGAAGCTAAAGCAAGAGCTAAACAGTAAGTCAATATCAACTGAAGTGCTTGGTTTTGCTCACCTGACCAAACACACCTGAACCAACTCTTAACTAATTTAACTTTTCCACAGGGAAAAAGAAGAAAAACAGAAACAAGCAGCGGATGCTGAAATGGTAGGGGTTTATTAAATCACTATACGTGAAAACTGTGTGGTGCTTGCTCTGGCATGGATTTTCAGTCTACGCATAACAAACATGCTTCTGCAGCTACATGTTGTAAAGCTAATGTGGGATATTCAGAGTTTGCAAATCTATAGTATGGAACACTTTCTAGAAAGTCACCTCAGCTTTTCCAACTAACCTACAGTAAGACTTTTTTTTCTGATGGTATTTAATCTTATTTTCAAGAGACTAGTTTTGTTTAAGGGATTATATCCTTAATTTAAATTATTAGGCATGTTGACCTGTTTAGGAGTAATCCCAAATGCACCGTTGAGATAATTTTCCTGTGGTATGTAAAGGATCCAGTAAAGATTTAATCAGTATTAGACAGATTTTTCAGCCTGAGGTGTCAGCCTTCAGAAAACTGTTCTGTAGAATTTAAAGAGCATAACTTGCTTATGGGAAAGGAGCCCTAAGTTCCATGTAAATGAATCACCTTAAGCAAAGAGAATTTTACAAAGGAAAAAGAAGAGAGGGACACAGACCATCCAAGACCGGGACATCGGCATAAATAAGCTGTGTAGCCAGAATGGTTACTGATGGTGCTTAGGGGCATGACTGCAACTGCTTATTTAACAGCCTTATGGTTGAGGGTGGGGGGGAATAGTCAAGCTTGCTTCTTCAACAAACGTGGGGATTTTTATTTCATTCAGAAGTCTCTGGAAGAAAAGACAGGATGTCTTTTGAAGTTTTCTGGCGATCTAGATGATCAAACATGTAGAGAAGATCTCCATGACGTATTTTCTGATCACGGAGAAATCAAATGGATACACTTTGTCAGAGGTGCGAAGGAGGTCAGTATGATCTTAGACAAGGATCTTAATATCGCCATAATAAGGTTTGAAACGGAATGATTAAATGCTTGTTCTCTTACGTAATCAAATGAGAATCTGATTTGTGGAATTGCAGCATATTTAGAGAATGAAGTTATTCCCTTAAATACTTTCAAAAGAACAGATAAAGGTTCCAGCCCTTCTCAGTTGGTAAGCTCAAAACTGAGCCTGTTTGTTAGGACAGTCTGAAGGTTCTGCTTCAGTCTAGACATATTTTATGTCCTGCAAGAGTAATGAACTTGCCAGGTATCCAACAGGATGTTGAACTGAATGTTTTCACAGTAAGATTCTCATGCAAATGCCACTCTTCTTTTAAAGGGAATTATCCTATTTAAGGATATTGCAAAAGAAGCTCTGGAAAAAGCCAAAGAAGCACATAATGGAAACTTACAGCTTCGGAACAAGGATGTTACATGGGAAGTGTTAGAAGGAGATGCAGAGAAAGAAGCTCTGAAAAAAATACTGGAAGACCAGCAAGAATTGCTGAAACAGAAAGCAAAAGGTTCTCCTTTTATTGGTTTAAGCATTTGTAATGTCTTAGAAGTGGCATTGTGCGAAACGAACTGTAAATAGTGCATGTACAAAACTCCAGCTAAGTGTAAAGCCTTCTTTGGAGCTTCTAGTTAAAAGACAAATGATAAAAAGTTCCCGATGTCTTATATCCCCACAGGACGCAAAATTAAAGGAAAAGGAAGAGGGGGAAAGGCACCTCAAGGTACACAAAAAGGAAAAGTACAGTTTCAGGGCAAGAAAATAAAGTTTGAGAATGACGATGAAGGTGGTGAAGATGATACTAAAACAGGTTTGTCATTCTGTGCGCTGGATGCAGCTGCTTTAGCATGTGGAGCTACTTTCTGGGAAAATACTTGCGTTCATTACAGGTGTTTCAGATCTGGCCCTACATTTGTAGTATTTCTGTCCTCTTGTCAGTAAAATAACTTTGAGGGTCCTGTGCTCAGTTCCTTCCAGAACTGTCCAAAAGGCATATTAAAATAATTAACTAGATACCTGAGATTGTTCTGCAGGGCTGCTCAAAGCATTCTGCATTGAACGGTGGTGGTTGTCAGCAGTGTTACACCACTCTAGGCCTAGTCTCTCGAGTGCTGAATTCTTTTTCCTGAGGATATGAGAAGATTAATAGTTCTGCAGACTGGTATTTAGCTTGGTGAAGATGAAGCTTCTGTTCATTAGATATGGCACCTGCTTAAAAAAACCCCAGTGAAACCTCCTCCTGTTAAGATTGTAGTCCTTCATCTTCCTTCTTGCCCTCCTGTTGTAAAGTTATACAGGGAAGAACGAGGGTTGAGGGTTGGAACTAGGTGATCTTTAAGGTCCCCTTCAACCCAACTCATTCTGTGATATGATAAGCTCTTCAAAGTTGGTATTTTAGGATATCTACAAGCTTTAAGTCACAGTAATAAGTAAACCCTTTAGCATAGCAGTGGCTGTGGATGAACTAGGACTCATTCTTGAACTTATGTGGTAGGAGGGGTTTGCTTTTTCAGAAGATTTCAGGTAATACTGAAATCCTTTCCTTTACCCTAAGTGACTACATATTCCATCTTGCAGAACCAGCAGGTCCCAAGAAGAGACCACTAGAGGAAATGGAGGAAGAAGAACCTGCACCAAAACAACTGAAAACAGAAAACGGAGACCAGTAATACTAAAATAAAAAACCAAACCCATTATTTTTATTGTTCCATTTTCAGTAGGTTTTAAAGACATGCCTCAGTTCAGGAGATTCTTGGCAGAAAATCTAATGAAATCCACTTCAATGTCAACCTATAATGAGAGGAAATCTTCATTTTGTTGGGTTACAGCTGTTGTTTTGTTTAAGAAGCATGCTTGTTCTTAACTTACCACCCTGAAAAACTTTTATATTTATAGTTTTGTTTATACTGTCAGATCCTCTCTACTTCTCTGGCATCTTACTCAAATGTAAAAGGTTCTGGACTTTGTAATCTTGCAGTTACGTTACATAGCAGCTGCCAATAAATTCAGAACTTTAAACTGCTTACTACTGAAGCCTATATGTTAATGAAGTAGCAAAGCTGAAGGACAGACATCTGTCGTTTTAAGTTCAAGCCACCAAGGGAATAGGTAGAGCTGAATAGAACTTCTAGTCTTTGCTATTCAACATACCTAACAGTCTTCAAATCCTGCTCATTCTACTCCAGGATGCTCTCTACTTCCCCTGTGGTAATGGGATAAATGTCCTCTAGGCCAGCCTTCAGCACCCAAGAACTTGCCTGTAGGCCTCAGCTTCCATACTCCAGCATCCTGCCTAGATCTTCTATTGTGGGATGACGTGCACAAGTTCATCCTACCCCCTCTAAGATGGTTCCATGAGGGATTTCACTGGGTGTAGCTACTTGCATAGAACAGTGAAATGATGCTGCAGCTGTGAAGCCCTGATTACTCTGGCTTTCATTATTTATCCGGTCTAAGTTCCAGTTGCAGATAAGACTGACACAAATTTTAATAGGTATTTGCTTGACACCACCTGTAGCTTTTTCAGATCTAGTTGCAGTGCTGGCCTTAACCTTTGTGTACAGCTCTGACTTGAATTACAGTGATCCTTTTCCCTGTTCAATTACAAAATGTAGTAACAGTGCCATCACGGTGAACCTTTTAAGAGCTGTGAGCATTCCTCATCCAGTATACATGTCCCTAAAACTTAAGTTTTCTTAAGTAAAACTTCTTGAACTGATCAGTACGAGACAGCATTTCCTCAGGTATGTTAGGTTTTATACTTACTGATTTCTTCTTATGGAACTTGTATGAAGCTGGTAGGTCATACCTAAGTTCTGTGAACAGTACAAAGAATACTCATTGCACTAGAATGATATTGGTCAACTGACTTACACCCTACACCCATGTTCTATTTCTTCTGTTACCCACCTCTGTTGCCCCTGACTAGGTAACTGTTTCAACCTCTGCACTAAATAATGACTGAACATTTAAGCCAACCATGTTGTGTTTCAAACACTTGTGCAATTTCCATGTCTCGAGTTACGTGACTCTAAAGAATCCATCTGGTGATGTCTAAGCATCAGGAAGATACTTGAACAACTCAGAAAAATACCAGGATGCTTTTTTGTGTGAGAACTGACCTGTGCTGTTGTTATTCAGCAACCACCTCCTTTTGAAGCAGGAAGGTAGATACCTTCTGCCTGAGGGCAAAATCTAGTCCAGGAAGACTTGCACCATTGTCAGTGTTAAATGAAACACCTAAATTTATTTCAGGCTGTTAAAACTGGTTAGCAGTGGTATAAATATTAGCCCCCAACAAAACATTGGGTGTTTAACAACAAATCTTACCTGCTATGACTTCCATCTTCACTTCCCATTCATCTGCTTTCTTCTGAATGTGCTACAATATTAAACAGATGTGGGTAAATTTAAAAGCTGTTTTCTACACTGTCTTACAAACATCTACACCCCTGTACTTAAATAAGAAGTCTCCTGTGCTTTTGTTTTTCAAGCCAAAACATGAGATGACATCTTCATGTATGTGAGATGACAGTTATTTGATTAGTATTTACTCAAATTTCATGCCCCATAAAGGTGTGAACAAATCAGCGAAGCTATAGACACCATCATTAAATGCCAGGCCTGGCTAACGATCACCCTACTAAAATGAAGGACTTGCCTGCCGCGTTGAAGATTTGTGAAGGGAATATACAGCTGTTTTTGCCATTTGTAAAGCAGTTTTCAGAAAAATCATATCCATTCCTAGAAGAAGGTTGAAATTAGAATTGTTAAATGCAAGCTTAAACTAGAGGATTTAATATGCTTCAATTTTTCTGGAGTAATAGCTTTTTCTACTGAATACATTAATGTACATAAAGTATTTCTAAAATGTATCCAATTGCTTTCAGTAAAAGAGAAAAATGATGGGTATATGAAATAGCAAGGATTGTTTATTGCAGACCCAGCAATTGTAGGTTACAGTGTTGCAGTTGTTTATGTGTACTTGGGAGACCAATTCTAGATCAGCAAAACTATGGGTAATTGTAATAAAGAAGGGAGATGTTTCATTAAAAGTGTTCCCTTGCTATTTCATTCCTAATAATTTCTGACTGACTTCCAGATTTACCAACCTTTATTATGCTTGGTACCAAATGGAGGGTTCATAATAACTGTGTCGAAAGTCTCTGACATGCTGTCAGATAGAGAACAGACATCACACTGAACCATGTTGATGTTTGTGAGCTCAAAGTCTTCAATATTGCTATTAAATATTTCCAGTGCATCTGCATCTATGTCAAACCCCACACATAATCTATTAAAAAAACCAAGTACCACGTGTTAGTCTCTTGCAAAATAAAACTGTTCAAATTTTATAAAAGTTTTGAGAGGGATCTGTGTACACAATTTGTTTTATCTAGGAAATGTATCAAGCATACACTGTAAATTCAGTGCTGATAAAAATGCAGATAGCTCTGTTGCCCTTCCTCAAATGCCCTTTCTCAAATATCCTTTTAAAGTTTGTGAAAGAAGATTCATGTGTTCATTTAGTGCTTCGGGAGAAAGCAAGCATTATGACTTCCAAATTTATGGCATTTGCCCATTTCTTCCACTATTTGAGTAGTTACTGACTGTTTAAACATATTAAACAGCCTCATTATGCACCAGATTAGATATCAAAACTTAGTTTAGTTCCGCACTCCTATATTCTACTCTTCTATGCCAGAAAAAAACACAACCAGAACTTAGTATTAAATACTTACCCTGCTCCTAACATTGCACTTCCAATGCTGAGCATGCCACAACCACATCCTAAATCAGCAATTGTTTTGTTTTCAATATCATCAAAAGTATTGTGAATTGTATACAGCATACATGCTGGGGAAAAAAAACCCAAACACGTCAATAATATCAAATATGCATCTGATTCATCAAGAAAAGCTACTTCTGCCTTCAGAAAACTCTGAACTAAGCATTTCTTGTCATGCAAAATTCAGCTGATGTTCTCACTGCCTGTAATTCTTTTTCATTCACATGTGAAAACAAGTCAAAAACATTTATACGAGTTACAGAGCTCTAGATCGTTGGAGAAATTACACAGAGCTGTGAGTATTGTCTGTGGAAACATATGCCTCTAAAATTTTTTTCGTATTGGAAAAATATAATTAAGGTATGGTTGAGTGTCTGTATATACACTGTTACTGGTTTTTGTGTGTCATGAAGTAAGTCCTGGTCAGCTTTCTCTTTTACAGTTTAAGATGTTACTATTGCAACATTATCTTTCAAATCAATTTTACTTGATTTTTGCATTGTACATGAACAGTATACTTCTAATGAAAAGAAGTTAAAAGATTATTTAAAACTTTTTTCTGCTGGATATAATTTCTCAATGACTTGTACTGTAAAAGCTTTCAAGGGTGTAATGCAGTAGAAATTCAAGTTCAGGTGAAGAGCTGGTACAAGAGAGCGCAGTGCTGTAGGTAACCTCTACCTGCAATATGAGGTCTTGTTGGATATTGTTCAAGGAGTAGCTTTGGACTTTCAAAAGTATCAACTTGTTGAAGACAGCTTTCCAGTTCTTTAAGCTTTAATTTCTTCATGTTTGTAGCTTAACTAAGGAAAATAACGTGTAATCAGTTACAATAATATAAATAAACTACATTATCTTAAATTATTTTATAGTCGGAATCCCACTGTGCTCCCCGGCATCTCCCGGGGGATTTCACGCTGCCGCTTTCAGGGATCCCGCTGACGGCGCACGGACAAGCGCGGTGCCGCCTAACGCGGGGCCGTTCCCGGGCCTCAGCAGCCCCTTTCCTCGCGCATCGGCTG
>NW_010266794.1:56513-59442 GCF_000690775.1 Eurypyga helias | reverse complement strand
AAAATAATAATAATAAAAAAAAAATATCACCTAGGAAGAAAAATTCCCGAATTGAGTGTTTAGAGGAACAGTACATCATGCACTTACTCTCTCCTAGTGAGAATAGGTAGTCATGGTTAAGGTTTAAACTACTAAAAACAAACCACAAAACTACTAAAAATGACTAAAAATCATGCATAAGCAGACATAGAGCATACTTGAAAAATACATGTCAGAATTTTCCAAATTAGACCACCTCAAGACTTAGAAGGTAAAGCCTTAAGGAACCATTGCTATTTCAAGTAGTCTTTTCCTGTCTTATGTTGTCTCACTGGGAGGCATTATTCTAATATCCCTGTTTAGAAGATGAATCCCAATACCATAATTTCAGAATCTACTGTGAAGTTATTTCTTCCACCATGAAATTTGCTCAGTCCTTGCAATCCTAAATATTTATTGCTCAAGTAATATATTACAAGCACAGTCAACGCTCTCCATCCGTTTTTTCCCTCAAAATACAAAGCTATGCTTTGATTAAAATGTGTTCTATTATCCTCTCCTCAAGTCCATTTCTCCTGCCCACAAAAGCTCTTCACATCACTGATGACTTACACAACTGAGCAGACAGCCGAAAACAGGGAAAAAGTGATTGTAAGGAACTGGAATCGCTGCTTCTAAAGCCGGAGGAGGACCTTCTCTCCCTTTCCATTCTTAGTTATTGGTCCAACTGCAGGTTGAAATTATGGTGTCAAAAACTCAGCTGATCCAAATTAAAAAACTGGTGCTGGTAGTGGCCTCATTCGCAGTCTCTCTGTTCCGGCTCCTTCCCCCCGCTGTGTGACCTTTCCCTGAAACAACCATGGTGCCATCTAACAGCAAGGTAAGCTCTTTTCAGCCACCATCACTGCACATCCAAGCTCAGAGCCCTTGGTATCGTAAGGGTCTGAGGAATCAACTACAGTGTAAATTAGCAAACAGATGCCTTCTCACACCTGCCAGCCTGTAACGCCGAAGCCTAAAGAATTAGGGAGCTCACTGGGGTCTAGGTTTCGGAAATCATGCAGAAAGCACAGGATGGCTAAATTTTAGCACTGCTTTGAGAAAAAGGTGTTTCAGTCAAAACGGAAAAATTGCATTGACTTTCCAAGAAACTTAAAATGCAACTGCTAAGGTCTAGAGTTTGTTCACTTTTTAGTTACTGCCACAAGCACGAGCTGCAGGCAAAGCTCCTGCGGAGGTTCACCAGCTGGCTGCATCCGTCTGGCCCACAGCAGGTTCCCACCCTACAGGACACTCGGAGAAGGTAAGCCTGAAAGACCCTTTAGTTCTCCACCTGCAGTGAAGAGGGCCTTGTCAGCCACCGTAAGGGATCACGAGTGAAGTAGGCATGAAAGGGATACACCAAACTCCTTCTTTAATGGTGGTTTTGTGTTTAACACAGTACTGCTATTTAAGGAAACTGGAGGCCACATGGGTCAAGGATGATTTTTGGCTCTATCTAGAGACTGAGTCTGTTAGGTATCACGTAGTGTTAGTGAAGCTACAGAAAGTCGGCCGACTGAGGGAAATGGAACTCTGAAAAAAGCACCTCAAACCAGCCCTGCTAATGAAGGTCGCACTGCAATTATGAAAGACACATTTTCAAAATTACATTTTTACAATTTCAGTGTTACAGGAATTGGAAAAGTTCATCAGTTTAGACACGTTTTCACAATAAGGATGATAGCACTGCCCTCTAGAGTAGCCAAGATACGATCCTTCGGTAAGTATCTCCATGCTTTGGGCGCCTGTACCTGAAACATGGGCTGTAATTGCAATAGATGCCTCTAGAGTAGGTCAGTGGATACACAGATCTTTGCCCATTCTCTGAGCATGCTTAATCCTAATCTCACTGTCTTTGTATTAAACACCTCTTAAAGCATTTATGAGTGTGCATTTCTTGCCAAAGGGAATGAATGCTGCACTTCAGATGTTAGATGAGTCTGATAATACCACATTTTTTATTTCTGACCTCATTTTTTATTTCTGACCAGTATCAGAGTCTAAGACTGGTCATTATAGGCTTGTTCTCTAAATCACAAAGACATTTGGTAACAAATGCCTCAGCCCAATTCTGCAAATTAATTTAAATAATGGGAAACTATACCAAAAACGCTGTTCAGCACAGAGCAGAAACCTGTGCTTACCTCCCTCCCCCAGCATAATCAGGATATATTATGGTAAGAAATGCGTTAATGAAAACACCGGTATTTTGCAGTTAAAGGTGCCACCTTGGAGTCCCAGTGCCAAGGAACTTGAGATCTCTCGTTCCTGCCTGCATGCTTAGAGCATGCATGAAGTCCAGGGGTAACAAGGAGGGTTCCTATACACCACACTGATGCCTATAACATTCTTGCCCTCTGAAGGGATCAAGCAATACCAGAGTGCTTATTTTTCAAATAAGCCAGGCAAACTTCTGACCAACCTTTGTACATCCTTGTCTGTCTTCAAGGCCAGGCTGGATGTGGTTTTGAGCAACCTGGTCTAGTGGAAGGTGTCCCTGCCCATGGCAGGGGGGTTGGAACTAGATGGGCTTTAAGGTCCCTTCCAACCCAAACCATTCTATGATAAGCTGTTCAGGACTGACAAACTAGCATATTGCAATTTAGATTAATAATGAATGTAATATTTACATACTAGCAACCAGAAGACAAAATAGGACTATGGGCTCATTGAGCCACTGCACAAAGATGTAGCTTGTCACAAAGACAAAGAAATGTCTTTTCCAATCAATTTTTCTGTTTTGTTTGAGGCATTTCTTGTTTGGAAGCGTATAAGACAAGAAAGAGAAAACATGAAGCAATTTACTACAACTTGCAGTCAAGAAATTAAGTTTGATTCCCAGTATAATTCCCCTACCTACTGTGTTAAAATGGTGGATAGGGGTGTTAAAAGGGAAAATAAAGGGGGG
>NW_010266794.1:26920-56498 GCF_000690775.1 Eurypyga helias | reverse complement strand
GGGGGGGGGGGAAATCAGTGATTGACTGCAGAATTGTTTTCACAGCCAAAATTCTGTATCATGTGCAGCTCAAATTTCACACAACTGATGTCAGCCACTGGATATTTTGCAGCTAATTATTTTGTTCCTTTGGCTGGGCATGGGAGGAAGAGGCAGTTTTGAACAATTCTGTTTCAAAGACTCTCTTCTGCAGAGTGATTTGAGGCGTTTATACTGTAATCACCATCCTTGTTGCATGTAGTAGATCACAGTATAAGTTGTAGCTGGAGTGCATTAAGAACATAAATGTCACCAATTTTTACAGCCACAATTCCTGACTTGCTTGGAAAAGAGATGGGAGTGAATCACCGTTGCCTCACAGAAGTAAGAAGAATCAGCTACAACTATCACAGTTGCTCATGATAGTTTCCCTCAAACAGGTTCTTTTTTCCTGACCTTTAAAGCCAATCACAGGTGGAATTTTGGCTCACACAAACGCAGAAGGCAAAAATCACTTCTGTGGGAAGACCCAGTGAAAAGATGGGTAAGAATTGTAAGTAATTGTGACTGCTGAGGAGAGCAGATAAACGTATGCCCACACGTGGTGCCAGAGAAGAGATTTTTACGTCCGAGGGATATGCAGGGTGCTTATATGAGGAGGGAAGGAGGAATACAGGTGCATATGGAGGATGCTCTGAACAGAGACCGGGATTTGACAAGGAATAGAAGAAATGGACATTAAGAACAGGAAGCTGTGGGAAACCGAGGCAGATGCAAAACTGAAGACATTATTTATGCATTTATTCGGTCCACTAAAGTGAAAGACACATTCAACAATTCTTAATTTTAAAAATAGCTTTACTTATCAATATTACATTTTGCCTTCAAATTGCTCCACCACATCTGAATTCTATATTACCACTTACCTCTTTTTTTGGAAAAACTCCAATCCTACCATGAGAAACATGGTCGTTTCCCTGAAATTTCTATAGTCTTGATGCCATCTCTGCATATAAGAAAGGGTATTCAGAATTTCATCCACAAACATAAAATACAGTTTGTTTGTTTTACACACTTCACTTCGTGCTGAATTCTCACAGTCAGTCCTAAGGACTCCTAGGAAACTTGCACGTGGGAAAACTCTGCCTGCATCCCCCCCTCCCTCAATAAAAAGAAAATTCTTCAATAACCTAAAATATTTCTAAATTAGATTATTTTTACAGAATTCATTACCATTGGAGAAGAACACAAAACATCTTCAGAGAACCACAGTCAGAATTATATGAGATCCCTTTTTATTTTTCAAAAAGAGCCAAAATACTAATAGCCTTTTTTTCTTCCCTGCATTACACTCAGGTATTTACTCAGAAAGTATTAGAAAGCTTTTTCATACACTAAATATTAAGCTTAGCTTTCAGGAAAAGAACAACATAGAAAAAGCCGGAACACATTACATGGGAAGTGACAAAAAAAACCAATTGCAGTTCAGATTGTGGAGATATTTGTGCTGGAGCAGAACATTTACCTTACTGCATCGGCGTTTGTACGAAGTGACTACTGGTACACTTCAATGCTCTAAGTGAGAAAGGGCCTTTTACTGCAGTTGTTTTGTAGCCAACTTTCAGTTGCTTATTAAAGATAAAATAAGGGACAACATACTGTAATACAGAGACACTTAAAGATTCAACACAGAGCATAAGAAAGGGTCCACAAAACGTGAACTCGCTGTACAGGACAAATACTGACCCAGTCTTCAGAGAAACCACCAACTACCTGCCACAGGAGCTAATGAAGTGGCACGTACCAGCAGGGGAGTAGAAGACACCCTGCTGCCTCACTCTAAAAGCTAATCGCAGAATGGTTTGTTCTACCTGTGCAATGCCATTCAGAAAATGGTAAGATTGCACAGCTAAAAAAATGCAAACGAAATCCCATTATGAGGGCCCTTTCCCCTTACAGGCCAGGGAGTAAGGTCGTAGCACCTACTGTAGGTCCTGAACCTGGTAAAAATGACAAGTTAATATTTCCATGTGGTTTGTTGGAGGAAAGATTACTCCCACAGTCCTCCTGAACAAGCTGTTTGGACCCAAGCACACAACAATGAGGTTTAAGTGGTACACCGGTTCTGCCTAGGACATAGATATCCACTGTAAAGAGGCCTTAACGAACAGTATTATGCAGGATTAAAACTGATGTTATAAAACCAGCTACAGACTTAGCTTGAAATGAGAGATGAATTATTTTATTAGTCACGATTATTTGATGTCTGAGATTTGCTCTTTTCTTCTTTCCAAGTTTTTCTAAATAGCACACGAGGGAAAATCAAATGCATAAACTGTTTATGTATGGTCTGGGGAAACCAAAGAACCTGGTGCTCCTAAGAATGGGGAAGGGTGGCAGAGACAGCTGAAGGAAAAGCACAAATGTGACTGTGCCCGTGACCCAGTTCTCAAGATGTGTAAGGCTGGGCTTGGACCCCTCACAGTCCTTCACTGCGAGCAGTTTCCCACTAGAGAAAGCCAGTTAGCTCACACGGTGATAAATGAAAAATACTGTTAGTGATGTCGAGACACGTTAAGGAGTAAAGACAGACTGAAACCTGACATTTACTTATGGCTCAAGGCATTGGATTTACAGATGTGGGAAAAAAACAGCTTTATTTCAACTGATCAGAGCAGCCTTCCTACAAATAAATGGTCTTTCAGTAACCAGTTTTAACATCTCAGTGTAAGACAAGAAGAAATTTGTGAAGATAAAATTCAGCTTACTGATAAATAGTTCACGTTACAATTTAATTTAAAGCATTACAAAAATACTGACCTCATATTCCTCCATGTTTACTTCATCTGGCTTTATCATTTCAAGTTTAGCTTGAGCAACCTTCATTATGTTACGGCACCTTACAAAAAGCAACAAGAAACCATGGAATATTACTGGAAATAAGCAAAGGCTATTATCCATATAAAGACAGCTGCCTCAAACAGTAAAATCATAGAATCGCAGGATGGTTTGGGTTGGAAGGGACCTTAAAGATCATCTAGTTCCAACCCCCCTGCCATGGGCAGGGACACCTTCTACTAGACCAGGTTGCTCAAAGCCTCATCCAGCCCGGCCTTGAAGACATCCAGGGATGGGGCATCCACAGCTTCTCTGGGCAACCTGTTCCAGTGCCTCACCACCCTCTCCGGGAAGAACTTCTTCCTGATATCTAATCTAACCCTCCCCGCTTTCAATTTAAACCCATTACCCCTTGTCCTGTCACTACAGGCCCTTGTTAAAAGTCCCCCCAACTGCCTTGTAGCCCCTTCAGGTAGTGGAAGGCTGCAATAAGGTCTCCCCGGAGCCTTCTGTTCTCCAGGCTCAATAAGCCAAATTCTCGCAGCCTTTCACCATAGGAGAGGTGCTCCAGCCCTCTGAGCATCTTCGTGGCCTCCTCTGGACTCTTTCCAACCTGTCGATATCCTTCTTATGAGCTACAACCTTACTGAAAACAATATGAAAACACTGTGGGAAATGTGCCTTTTATCATGCAAGGTATAATCAGCAGGAGCACGCATGCTTTTGAACTACGTGTGATGGAGGCTTCTACTATTTAAGAATTACTTCTTAGTTTTTTGCTAAATTGCCACATTACTCAGCCTTTCTTTTTAAAGTTCAGATGGCTTGAAACTCCCCCATATTTACTTCACAAAAGTAATGTTAGAGGATTATTCACTACACAGAAATCATGTAACTTGTCTACCTTACAATTTCTTTAAGTGAGTAAATACATGGAACTTAGAATGGAAAAGAGACATTGTCTTGCTTCCAAGTAAGTTACCCATCTAGCATGTAGGGCTTTGCTGTCTACTGCTGGCTTTCAGGGCAGTGAAGAAATGCAAATTACACAGCCTTATACAGTGTGTTGAAAGCAGGAACAGAAACCTATGTGCAAAATTATGAACATCACCGAGTATTTGTCCTTATTTCACACCAAGAGAAACCCAACTTGTTTACTTCTTTTAAGAGACTTTTAGAAAGATGGTATTTTTTACAAAATATACTTAAAAGCTATTAAAAGATATAAAAAAGCTATATAAAAGATATTAAAAATTTCATATAAAAGCTTTTTATAAAAAGATAAAGCCAAACACACACACACACACACCAGCCTTCCCTCTATTACACGCATTATCTGAATACGAAGGGGTGTCTTCCACACATCAGAGAACGTTAGTGAGCACAGGAAATGAGACACGGAGATCTTATTACCTTTCATCAAAGCTAAGATTGTGATCTCCAAACTGTTCCAGTAACGTTCTCTCAATTATCTTCTTTGGTGCCTGGTTTTGGATGAAGTAAACGATTGCGTGACGCAAACGGTAATCGCATTCAGGTGGTGGATCTTCCTGGGCTAATTTTAGCAGACGCGTGTATTCCAATTTAATTGCCTAAATAATTTTTAAAATATGCATTACTTTTTATGGCTTTTAACTCTTAAACGTCACAGACACAAACAGGATAATTCACGTCCCATGGCCTTTTGCCTACAAAATAATTTTTTTAACAGTTCCATACTCCACCCTTCTAACAAGTCTGAACTATGTTTAAAAAACCCACAACAACCCACACCCAGACAAATGGTCAAGTTGTTCCTGTCTCTCCCCAGCTAAGCGTGCCAAAAGCCCAGGTAGACCTTTAGTTCAAAAGCAGCCCCAATCCTGTGCTACATCTCCCTGAGAGAAGGTTTATCCAATTCCTAGGAAGGCTTCTTCAAGCATTTACAGTCCGAAAGCAGTGTAAGATTTCAGACACACTACTTATTTCCAATATTTCATAAGGTAAAAAAGGTACCTCTAAAACATGGTTAAAATGCAGATACATGAATAAAATTCTACAGAAAGTTTAACGAACGTGTATGATTTCGGAAACGCTAAGAATGGAAAATGCCTTTCAATGGCAATCAAACTGTAAGATTTCTAAAGCAAGTAATACTTCAATATGAATAGTATTAGTCTCCTATAGCCCAGGACGGCGTCCTCACCGAATATACTGGATCAACCTTAGAGGTCATCAGAACTATTTTCTTTTCCAGCTTTGCCAGCACATTACATTTTAATGAACATCATCTGTTCTGTTCATTAGATTTCATTCACTGAAACTATACAGCACGAACAAGAGCAACAGCAAGAAAAATTGTTTGAAAAATGGTGACAAATGTCAATATGTTCCATAATTTATCTCTCAAAATAGAGAGGTGATCAGATTGTTTGCTAACACGAAACATTGACTTGAAACAAATGACTTGACACAGTAGCTTCACACATTAGAGAAGTTTCAATACAACATATGCACAAAATAAAGCCCCAAAGCAGGCAGAAATATACCCTGCTCAGTATTTCACATTTGTTTATAGCAGCTAAATTCTTGACATTTAGCTACCAGAAATTTGGGCTCCCATCCTCTGCTAATACACATTTTGTTTCGGGACTAAACACATGGGTAGGATACTCTTCATACAGGCTTAAACACAGAGCGTGTGCAGAACTTTAAAGTTTAAGAGAATGTTCTGCATCAATATTTTTAAATACTAATCATATGCATTATCTTTAAAAAGGAGGTTTGGAAGAACTGATTATAAATATCAAAAGCCACAGAGTTTCTATTACCTTACATCAGAAGAAGCCCTACCATTAGAAAACTAACTGGATCACTGTGCAATTAAACCCTGCTTATTGGTCTAGACCAGAAACAAAAAGCAATTGCTATTAGACATTTAATCTTTCAGTAGGAAAAAATAAAACAAAACACCCTATATTTTTACAAACATATTTAAATAAAGAATAAATGTTATACTACATATCCAGAAATCCTACGTACAATGAAAAAACCACTTTTTTTTCTTTTTTTTTAATACACGGAATACAGGGAAGAGGGACAGTAGGAAACAGTTACGTGCCTTCATTTTCTCACTGACAATGTAAGAAAGATCTTAAGGCAAACATGCTGCAAGGATCTGTCTGTAAAGTTTAAAGAAGGATGCTTGGAAGCCATTGATCAAGAAATACCTTGATGGGTTTGTATCAGTCACATTTCAAGCCTGAGATCTAAAGGGAGAGCAAAACCTTGGCAGTAACCAACGGATCAGTGGTCAAATGGATTTTACCTTTTTAATAGAAAAATCCCCAAAATTTTCTGTAAACACTCATTTATAAAATCAAAACACATTAAGAAATCCAGAGTATAACTATTAGAAAATGTCACAGAGGCTTTTACAGTATGTTTATAGAGTAAATTAAGTTATTGCAAACATGACTCAGCAGAAAATAAAAACTTTTCTACTCTCCCACAATGTAGTGTCAGAACATTTTCTCAAAGACAAATTCTGTTCTATGTGAAGTGAAAGTGTTTAAGCATTCAAAAGTAAAGTCCTAAAAACATTTAAACTAAGCACTGGTTTGATAACTCCAAGGTACTAAATATGATTTCAGTTTTAACTGCATTTCCATTTTAAAATCATCAAAACTCCCTTCACGTTATTATTTGAAAATTAATTCAGTGTAACAAACCTTTCTGATAAAGAGTTTAATTTGATGAAATGAGGTTTGGAGTGGGGTTTTTTGTTTGTTTTCAACTAAAAAAAAAAAAAAAAGGTGATAAATTTGGGAAAAAACCAGCACTGAATAACAAACAAAACCCATTTCACTAAACAGAGGCTGTTGCAGGTGTCTCTCCGTTCCCTGAGAGTAGGCACGGTTAACAGAGCCCTGCAAACAAATGTCAGGGTCACAACACCTCTCTAAGTGCCCATTACAAAAACCCAAACAGACAAACCAACAAGCCCAAGAGATTTCAAGTTCATTACCAAGGACTTAGAGAATTTTTTGGTGGTGGGGTGGGTTGTTTGGTTTTTGGTTGGTTGGTTGTTGTTTCCTTGGATTTTCTGTTTGTTTGGTTTTTTTTGTTTCTACACTTTCTTCTAGTGCAACTACACCATAACAACCAAGAAGAAAACAGACTGCTACTCATGACAAGCAAGAAACTTCTTCCCCTGCTCCAAATCACAGTAAGAGGAATTTACATCATGTCAAAGTAATTCCTTTTTCTAATACCCTGATAAATCAGAATATCATGAGCTAAAAATGCTCAGCAGTTTGGGTATTTAGGAAAACATTTTTAAATCTGGTATTATTGTGAAGAGTAATAACCACGAAAAGCCTAATGTTTCATTCCCAGTAATAAAACACTGCATAAATAAACAGTATCGACATCCATGCAGCTACACAAAAGAAAGTAATTTAGATATACTAAAAACCTTTTAAGGAGTGCAAAACAAGAATATCTCTTTGAAATAAATAACAAAACGACTAAACACTGATGGCCTGGGGTGAAAAAAACCTGATGTCCTGAACAGTCTAGTGAAGGCACATTTTTTTCTTACTAATAGGGAAAAACCCCCATATTCTTACTGATTACACACCTAGGTTTCATGTTACTTGCTACTATTGTTAGAAAGGCAGAATGCAGAAAGGTGTATAAGCTACTGGTATCAAGGCAGTGTACCAACTGCTGAATCAACAGGGAAATAGCCTTCTATTTTTGAAGGAAGACTTATCTAAATGGAGGACCGATACAAGAGTACATATAAATGCTGGAACAGTCTTAATACACAAAGGGTGGAGGGAGAAGGCATATCTAACAAGAAAAGTCAGAAAATGTTAGTTGTACCTTAAAGAACCCTGCTTCTGGCCCACACCTGTCATAAACATTCCTGGCTTTACCTATAGCCATGATAATACCTTGCATGTTCGGGGTCAGCATGACCTGCCACAAGGGATTGAAGGTAAAAGTTTTGAATGATTAATATTTTAATGACCAAATTCAATATGCTTTTAGACTCATGCACGATAAAAAGCAACTAAATGCATGCATACATTGAAATGGCACGTTTCAATACAGATCTGGTGTGCATATTCTGCAAATCAGTCACGGCATGTACGTATATTTGTACTGTAAAAACACATGATTAAAGGAAGCTTACAAAGCAACTGAAGGACTGTGTCACATACAATGTAAAAGTAACATGGTCAAAACTTCCCAGGAAGGGAACATGCATCACTCAGCATTAGTATCCACCAGAAACTGCATACTGAATGAGTGCTATCCATAGCCACCAAAGGAGTAACAAAAAACCCCAAGTTTCAAGTTGACAAATCACCCAATCACACTTTATATACACTGTACTAAAAACATACTGCACCACACTGCTTGGATTTTATGCATCTTTCAACATCAAAGCGAGGGACCCACTGCTAGAAATACAACTGCGCTCTCAAGCATTTGCAAGTTCTTAAAAGTCAAACTCAGAACATTTAAAAAACCACAAGGCCAAATGAAACATCTCACAGCTATTCACATCTGTTATATATGAACAATTAGATACATCTAGGTTACTCAGAAAGGCCTTTCCCCTTTGTTATCTGTAGGCAAAGAGAAATACTCCCGCTCTCCCTGCCCAAGGTATAGCTGGCACAGCAAGAAAACTGGCCCTTCACAACAGAACATGAAGAACCCTACACTCTATAGATGAATTTGCCACACAAGAATGTCAAAAAAAAAAAAAAGAAAAAGGCAAATACAGTTACAAAAGGAACAGAGAAATAGGGAAGAAAGTTATCATTCCTGTAGAAAGACAATGGCACAGGGATAACAGTGAAAAAAAACAACCCAAAAGAGCAGGTGAGGCCTAATCCTCATGTCGTCAAGGGGTGAAACGACCCATCCACGAGAAGACAAATTCAGCATGAGGTGATCAATTCAATCATTCTATTCCTCATCCCATAGTCCCAGAAAGAAGTGATCACAACTACAACGCAGAATGACCCGAAATGTCCAACTGCCTAGGGAAGCAAAGGCTCCCCACAGCCACCAAGGACACACACTCAGACACCTGAGAACATGGGCTACACCTATGCTAGCTAGCCCCAACCAAAACAAAACGTGGAATGAGCAGTGTGAAGGCAAGAGAGTTCGATGATCCGAGAGTGTTGCCTTCTGACGCTAAAACAGGGCAGCAGCAAATCCTGTCCCTTGGGATGACATGGGGCTCATATCTGTTCCTCACGCAGTTCTAGGTACACACACCACCCTGGGTCTCAATTGGGATTTTTTTTTTCCCCCGCTAAAGCTTTGCAAGAGTCAGCTCCACCAGCTGTATCAGTTTCAGGTTATTTCCGTGGATAATTTGATCCCTGAAGTTTGAAATGCTTAACCTTGGCAAATAAGGGATTGGACTTGAACTTTGGCTTCACTGGACTGACAAGAAAGCACAAACATTAAGAACATTACTCACTATCCTGGCATTTTTCTCCATAACGCGGCAGTCCGGTGTCTATCACCAGTATTTCAAAGGCTATCTGGCCCAACACAGACATTCAACTCCCACAGCTGGAAAGACAAATACACCTCCGGTGCGAAAGGTACCATGCAAAGTGTGCCCAACTAGAGTAGCCAGTGCTCTCCTTTCATACTTCATTACAGCTGAAGACAGTAAGGTTATAAAATCGCTAAGCATTTAGCTTTGCAGAAATCTGTTAGGTGTCACAATGTGCAAACATGCCAAAACTTCTCGTCAGGCAGCACAAGAAAGCACTGGGGAGGAGCGGTGCACACAGCTGCAATCAGATGTACCTCATCGTCATAACCCCCCTCCTCTGACTCAATCACAAAAGTCCCTACATCAGGTATCGCCACCTCTACAACTCGCTGGTTAGGAGCTGGTTGAGCTGGAGCATTACCAGAGCTCTGCAGAAGAAAACCGTTATCAGTATGTGTGGGGGGAAAAAAAATAAAAAGCAGAAAATAGAGAAAACTGACAGGCTGATAAAGTAAAATGATATGCACTGCTAAAGTTGTGGATCACTTACAGCCTTTAATTACTTACAGTTTCTTAATTATTTAAGCAGTATATTTTAAAATTAAGCCATAATTTTTAAAAAAATATTTCATTTGTTCTTTATTCACTCATTACAAGTTAGTATGCCAGCATTTTAACTCTAACATCCGTTACAAATTTAAGGCACTTGTTAAAGGATGAGTCTTGTGAACCACCACTTCTCATATATTTCACCAAAAAATTACTTCATGTATCTGAGGAATCTGAATTATTCATACAAAGGGACACCTACAAGCCAAAGGTGAACATTTCCTGATGCTCTGGGGAAAAAGCAAACCAAAACAAAAACCCTCCAGCAATCAAGATACTTGAAAAATTATTTACAGGTGCATTACATTCAACAGTTTTATATTTTTAGAAGACTAATTAGAAAATCAGGGGAAGATAACACTAGTCACTAAAATTCTTAAGTTAAACTAAGTTTAAAACAACCACGGAGACAAATCTCAGGTCCGATGGTCTATCACTGCATAACGGGCAGTTTACAACATTTGCAGAACTTGAACCTTGACCGTTATCTCAGCAATCACAGTGTGCCATGCTACTTGTTCTGCAGAAAATGCACACAAGTGATGACGCAGTGACTAACAATCCTGCTGGTTACATGTTCTGATGTTAGCTCTCCTTCTTTTAAAATGGACCAACAAAAAGCAAAGGAAAGGAATGCCTGCATGTCAGGACGCATATGGAAGTTAAATAATTAAAAAGCACGCTGATACAATGAGAAGGAAGTACAAACGTGCCTACGTTATACTTGGGTATACAGACAGCTGCTTTTAAACATTAACAGAGTGCCTTCATATTAGCTAGAAATCGGCTTTAGATTCTAACAGCTGAAATACGTTTGCTTCTAAATAGAGGAGATTGCATGGTCTGACTTCTTTTTTTCCGCACTTTTAAAGAGTCATCCACATTGTTGCAGAACAAAACAGTGAAAATACTGGAATAAGGTAACTAACCTGCATCCACCTCATTAAGCCTATCATGATGTTCCCCATGCAGTTCCTGATCTGCAGTCTTGTAAAGTCCTGAGGCTGATCACTGTGCAGAGTATCATTACCCTAAACTAAACCCACTTGATCCATGGAATCAAGTCTGTCAGACTGTTCCAGATCCCACTGGAATGGGTGCCCACAGACCCTGGCAAGAGGACATCATCACGCAACACATTTTATCATGGGTTTGGTATCTTCACAGCTACCCTTTCAGCTGAAGGTGACTCATACTGAACAGGCTCCCCTAAGCTGTTCTGAGAACTCAACCAAGCCATGTACGCAGTAGCCTAAAGCATGAGTGGCACAGCACCTTTTCATCCAGGGTTAGATTCGTTTCCCTGTGGCTTTGATTTCAGTTTACCACAGAAAAGGATGCTTCTCTTCTCTCCTGACACCACAGGAGAGGGATGGAAAACACACCATGTGTAAGAGTCAACAAAGCTGTCATGCCATTTTCCAAGGCTTTAAGAGGGCTTTCCTGTTGACCCCAAAGATGTCTGGTGCTAGACAGCTTTTGTTTCATGAGGATTCATACCTGAACTTAAGAAGCAAGCTTCAAATTCTGCACAGCTACAAATTTTCCATATCTCTAGTGGTTACTAGGGGCGCCTAAGGAAGCTATACTGCACATTTTGTATGCTTTATCCTTATGGATATGGTTCCAAGAGAGATGCATGCATTGCTTTAAAGGCATTTGCTTTTATGGCAAATACATTGGTCATTATCTATATTCTTACAGAAAACACTGTTAAATACTAGTTTCATTAATAACTCCTGAAGTTGTTGATTTCCAGTTCCTTAGTATTTGCTGTATGAATCACCCAACACTAATTCCTACAACACTTCAGTTAATATTTCTCCCTGATGAATCACAAGAAGTAATTTTCATCAAGTTGTGAATTTGCATTATAGCTACAGAACGAATACTGTTGAAGAAACCTTTATTTTGAAAGCTACTTCAACTCCCATAGGTCTGCCAAGGGAAGTCAAGTATAACTGTCCATTCCTCAGATGAAAACCTGAATGTTTAAAGCAGTATTTTTCAAGTCTTCTACACGGAATGGCAACATTTACGCCTCAAAAATAAATGGAACTGTCTAATATTTTGAAAGAGGGTGGGCACTAATATGTGACTGTCATTAGAACAACATGCTATACTCTTAACAAGTACTTTCATCACACAGAGGACATCTATCTTAGTATTCTTCTTCTACTACACCCATTACTGTAGTACATACTTTCTGGATGGACACTGGGGATGGACAGTCCCTGAAGAAACAGCAATTTTCAGTTCAAAGTTTCCACACACATCCCCTTTTAGCAGCTATTATGGAACTTCCACTTGCAAAATAGAAGCAAAAATAGTATTTCAAGTTTCAAAATGTCCTCACCGTATCCATTATAGCTTCTGGACCTCTGTCTTCTTGTTCAGCTAAAGCTTTGTTGATTGCTTGTACAGAATCTTCTTTTAAGTGCTTTGAAATATCAGTTCTTGATGGCTGCTCTAAATATTCTGGTTCTCCTGCTTGAACTTAGTGATGAAAGAAGACAAGAATTTTGTGTGTTAACAGAAGCATGAGTTTTTAACGGATTAGCTTTATGTGGATCACGATCTCACAGATGGGGTAGCCCATACACAAAATGCAGGGTAGGTCACACATTAACAAATACAACTTTACACCACTCTCAGGTCATTTTGAACACTTTGATATAAATAGGCCCATGATTTCACATTGGGAACAACAGACCTGTCCTGTCTATAGACCCATTAAGGCTTTTGAGTGAGGGGGTGTCCATCAATCATGTGGACGATGACTGAGGACAAAGATGAGATTCTACTTGGACTTTCTGTGGGATACAGACCTACATATGGAATAACCTACAGCCACTTGAGTGCCAGATCTATTTCTACTTTGCAAGACAGGTCAGAAGAGTATGATGTGTTGATTAAGGGAAATCTCAAAGTCTCCCCGACTTGAAGGCAATAAAGCTGATTAGCAGTCCTTAAATGATGAAAGCAAATTTTGGCAGACAAATAAAACATTCATTTAGTACTTTCCATTACTAACAAAAGAAGTAAAACGAGTCTCAAAGTGTTTGTGAAGTCAAAACATATAGAAGATAGAGTCACCTCCACAGAATTTGCGAAAGAGCTATGTCACTGACTTTTTGCACTGGGTTTGTAGTCATAGATAGTCAAGAAACACATGCTCAGTCTTAATGACTCAAATACAACAGCGAACATCTGGACAGCAGTCTCACTATGCAAACCCATTATGTCGTCTTCCACATAACGTACCTGGAGCAGGTGAGGGTGCTGGTGCCCTGGGAATCTGAGATAACAACTTCTCCTGCTGTGCTTTCTGAGCGAGTTCTGCATCCCATTCTTCGAGTTCTTTTTCAAAACGTTTATTGTCTTCCTTGACGTAATCCCTTAGATCAGAAGGTAGCGTGTCCATTCCAACAAGGATCTGTCCCGTTTCTTTGTTCAATTCGTCTGTGGTAACGTGAAATACAAATTTCAGAAAAAGGATAGGGGAAAGTACGTTCAACTAATTTCCTCAAGTGATTTACTGGACACAGTAGGGTACCAAAACCCCAAAACTGTATTACTTTTAACTGATTTTATTATCTGTCAGGCACTCCTCTACTAGTGAGACATATGGCTACTGCTCTTGCCATCTTTGGATTATACGTTCTTGGGCACATCAGATGATTGCCATTTTGAAAGAGGAGCCTTTTGGGCCACGAGCACCCTATGATCGTAAACATTCAGGAAAAAAAGGTCGCAAAAAACCCACCATAGTTTGACTGCATTACTGCCACACAGAGTTGGACACAACTCCATTTCCCAGAAGAAAACGGGAAGGGAGAGTGGGCCTACAGGGATTCGGAAAATCAACTGGTAAGAGCACCAACTACATTAACGTTCCTTTTTGCTTTGAGAATGGTCCCTGCCGGAGTACCCCAGATCCTAGGGGATCAGTCAGCTGTAGTTGTCCCCCAGCAAGCAGGTCGCAGACTTAGAGTGGCACAACCACCCCACAAGGCCCAGAAACCCTATGGCTGCAAATCTACTTCTAATCTGGCATTCTAGAAGTGTCAAGATTAATATCTGCTCTGATTTTAAAACTGAACAAATGTGCACTCTAATTTTCTATCCTATGAAAAGACAGGAACATTTTCCACTGCCTGTTACTGAATCTCTGGCCATTTTCAGTGTCAGCTCCCTAGCTGCCATTATCAGGCCCCACAAAGCTCATGCTGAGATCTTTGCCCTCTCTCCAAACACTTCTGTACAAGCCCTAGAGTTGCATACTACCACGTGACAAAAAAAAAAAAAACAACCAACACCTTTCCCATTCCATGTATTACTTTAATGTGCAGTTGGTAGGGCTAAGCTATTCATATTACTATATGGTGCATAAATCTTCAACTTTCCATGCTCCAGTAAAGTTCAGAATTCTGAAGTTTATGAAAACAAAGCTACATGAGGATTATAATGTCAAAAGGCTAATTTCTGTGCTTCCACATTTCTGTTCTGATCTTCAGTGAGCTAACATCTTCCAAAATTCTGAAGATGCTATCACCTAGCTAATTTACAAATTTGCAAACTTTAATTTATTTTATTCTCTTAATAATGGTGAAACACTGGCATTATCTTTAACAATCTAAAAGTTGAAGAGCAATTGTTCTACCCACAAAAATAACGTGACTAACAGCAGCATAAATAGAATTTTCAATAATTAAAGTCACATCAAAAACTAGAAATGCATCTGAAAGAAGCTCGCTTTGTCAATATATTCAGCCATTTTATATCATGCAGAAAACATACCCATAACATTACCTTGTATCAAGAATTGTTCCTTATCACTGATATACATTAAACAATATGCACTGGCATTCCGGTAACCGCCAAAAGAGTCCCGTTCCAACTCTTCCCAGGTTGACTTTGTGACAGAAATATCATTGTATTTCATCCACCTGTTCTGGTGATGGTCATAAATATATGCCCAGTAGTGTCCTGCATTAGCTTGACCTTCATGAACTAGCACAGCATGCAACCTATAGGGAACCTTTAAAAAAAAAAAAAAAAATCCAAAAGGTCAAACTGTCCTTGCCAGCATTTAGTTCCTACTACCTGCCAGTGCTAATAGCTACATTCAATAAAAGTAACAAAAAATAAAGTTAAACAGCATCAAAACACAACAAAGAGGAAAAGCAAAAAGATAAAACTAGCAACCCAGAAAGCAAAGGACTCTGAACTATTTTACTTACCACTACTTGTTACAAGAGATCTTAAAAACATTACTAATGAGACTATAGAATAAATGTCTACTCTACTGCCAGGCATCCTCTTAATTCCTTAATATTCCTACTTTGCTTGAATCTACAAAAACCAAACCCTTAAATACGTCAGCCTTGAGTGTCTATGATTCACTCTAGTTCTGACCTGGTAAACTTGTCCTGAAATTTGGAAAGGCATATGGTAAATATGTAAACTGGTAAACTGTGCTTTCTATGGCCAGTAAGAGAATTTATTTAAAGGAATATCTTGGAGTTGAATGCTTCCATTACCCAAAGGTAACATTCTTACAGTAGAAAAGAAATACAACTGTTTTCCACTATTTGAAACGTATCAGTAAATGCATTGCTAAGAGAAGCATGGAACACATGAAGAGGTCCACTCTTCCTCTTGGGGCAGAGAAGGAAGGTATCAGTTTCTAGGATCTGTGTGGAAAGTATGCCAGGTTACATGTGTTCACCACGAATAAGAAGAATAGGAAACTTAAGTTTCTACGTAAGTAATCTGAAGGAGAGAGAAAGAGGCAGAATGAATGACTGCTACTTACAAGTCTTTTAAAAGCATCTTAGTGATCAGCCCATTTTAATCTGCTGAAACGGCACATGTAACATAAAAGGGAAAACTGATCCTCCCTGCTATGCACAGTATGCCTGCAAGGCAACAGCTCACCTAGGAAGAAAAACCTGAAACCATCTTTTACTGGTGTCACAGTCTGACTGTAGATAAATATTCTGTTTAACACAAGGTGTCCTAACTATTTGTTGCAAATATCATTTGAGCACCACGATAACCAGTAACCATAAATACATACATAACTATGACTTGAGAAACCCCTTGAAGTTATTTGTAACCTGATACTCCCTTCCAGGCTATATGCAAGTACTGGAGATTTTGCAACCCCACCTTGAACTGTAAAGCTGACTGCAGAGTAGCTAGAATCAGTCTGTCACCCCAGAGACCAAACCCCACTCTTAAGTCTCCCAAACACAAGAAGTACACACAGAAGAAATCCCAGCAAGTCCTTAAAGCTGAATGCTCTGGGGTTTTTAACTTCTGTTATCAAACCAGTGTGAAAGCCGTCTTAAAATGATTGGAAGCCTACATATATGCACATAAATACATTCAGTTCCTGATTTAAAAAAAAAAAAAAAAAAAAAAAGACAAGTGAAGTCTCTTTAGAATTTGACAGTAAATTTCCTCACCCTAAAATAGGGCACTAAAATCCCAGGTGAATTTAAATAATTTTACTTAAAACCATGCTAACTGGGCCAGCTTGAGGGCCCCTACCCTTTCCCTCCAGCTCTGGAGAGCCAGCTGTCAGTCATTCATGCTGAGCTTCCAGGAAGGTTCCCTGCAGAGGCCTGCAACTGGGGGACAGGCGAGTTCAGTGCCGACAGGCATCTCTTGCGATGAGCCATTATATCAACAGTAATTAACAGTACAGGGCAACGCAACAACTAAATAGTTGACATTAAACTTCTTGGCTTACACTTAACTACTCAGGAAACAGAAATGGAGCTTCACCAGCACCATCACTACAGCACACATACATCAAAGCTGACATATCAAAGATGAATTCCCATGGAAAAACAGGTCTGTCTCATTCTCCCACAGCAAGTTCACAGGAGGAGGGAAATAATGAAATAAGAAGCTGATGAAAGCTACTAATTCAGGAGGACAAGACAAAATATGAATTTCAGAGATATATTTCATATGACAATTTGACATTGGTTTTATGGACAACTGTAGTTTCCTGAGAATCAAAGAGGACACAAGGAGAAGATGCAGTCCTTAAATAGTTCATACAAACACTAGGAAGTATCTTGCCAATACAAAGCTAGACTTTTTAAGGAAAAGTGTTATGTCCCCACACCTTACCAGCTCACAAGAGAAGTTTTCAGTCCTGCCATCATATCAGTCAGAGGAAATCAACAATACTGTGAAACTGCTCCCAGAGAACAGGGCAGTGCTAGGCTATCCCATCGCCCTGACACAGAGGGAGGCAGGGCAAAGATGACAGCTCTATGCACCTGCCGCCTCCCTGTTGTACAAAAAGCCCCACAGGGACAAAACCAGCGGAGCTGCAGAAAGGCAGCCTTCGCATCCAGCCTGTCATTTCGGGTGGGTTCCACACCTACTTGTTCCCTAACAATCAGTTAACACACAGCACTGTTTTCAGGCATGGCACAGGAACCCCCTTCTAGAACTCCATATACTAGCTGCATCCTCCTCTGCTTCTGGAATTCTGTTTCAAAACAAAACCAAAAAATCTAGTGTATGTTATACAAATCTGCACCAGGACAAAGTGTTTTAATGAAGTAATCCCTTTTTCCATTGTAATGATTGCTAATATCTCCATCCTCCAGAGGTATTTTCTCCTCTAACACCTAAGCCAACACAGGTAGGCTATTTGGATGCGAGAGCAGCAAATTACTTCATTTTACTCTCAGATGACATGCAGCCTGTAGCCTTCAGCCTTCCTGTTATAACACAAGTATTAAGGAAAAAAAAAAATGCCTGCCAGTATCAAGCCTAAACAAAGCCATCTAGGCAACTCTGCCTGAAATCCTTAGCATCACAGTTCAGCTGCCAGGAACTATCACAAGCCACGTACAAAATGAAAACGTACCTCAAGGAAAACTGTAAGCTGAACAGATCTTACTTGGAAGGAAAATAGTTCATTTTACTAACATAAAGTAACAGAGGAAGTAATCCTTAACCTTAAAACCTGTCAAAGTGAGCAAACATGAGTGTGTGAACGTAAGAAATACCAGAGGAACCATGACTCCGTACCAAAGCATTCTAAAAACGCTGTTCAGACTACACAGCATGAGAATGTCCCTAAAAGGCAGCTTAGACTAACAGTCAAGGTTGTGACTGATACTAAATCTAGACAGAGTTTAAAAAAAAACAACACACAAAGAACAAACCACAAAAAAACCACACCCCACTGGCATTAACTACAAATTAAAATCAGGAACCTTGAATTCCCAAGTATTAGTATGGATGTTGCAATACACAATGGCAATTAAATATCAAAGTGTAAAAACAATAGTTTCTTGTGTTTAATTCTCTGCTACCTTAAAGACATAACACTACCCAGCAATAAGGTCAAATTGGGGTGACAAACTTTTATTGTGTTATACAAAAATCTAAACTTCTGCATTCAGGTGAAAAAAGCGGATCAGAGATAGAACATACTTGGGCTTTTCATCACAAAGTTGCTTAAACTTAAGTATGTCACCTGTAGAATACTGTAACGCTGTCTTTCATCTGACTGTGCATAATTAAAAGGTTTGCAAAACGCATTATGACTTTCCAATGACATTTCTCAAACCACTATACATAATTGTTGTATACTTGCTTGTTTTCAAGCATCTAAGAACTTTTATTAAAATAACAGAAAGGATATATTTTGAATTCTCCCATGCAGAAATTGTACTTACTTGGACCATTGTTTTGTCAGAGTACATCAATTCAATTGTCCTATGTATTCTAGATATACTTTCTTGTAAATCTAAAAGAAAAATAAAGAAAGAGGCCATAAGGCTGCGTAATTGCACACGGCTACATCTTTATTTTATCTCACTGAGCAGCAAACAAGGGTGCGTTTCACGTTTGGTGCATCTGTTTCTCTACCTACAGGCCAAACACTAAACCTTCTCAGATGCTAAAGCAGTGACTCATGATACACTGCTGCTTGTTTCCAGAGCCCAACCAAGCCCACCCCTGCCAGAACAACTACTTCCCTTGTTTCACCCAAAGCAACAGAACAGACCATAAGCTCCACCCACTCCAAAAAGCCTGTGCTTGGAAATTTGTGGAGTTTTCCCTCCTAAAAGGGGTCACTCTACCCCAACTCCCCCGCGGAGTGCCACCATCAGCACGGGCCCAGCCACTATCTCACTGACAGCTCAGGCACATCTGCAGAAACATTCTCCAGCATGGATCCCACCTCTGTTTCACTCTACTCCCCCAACACCACACACACACACCCCCGCACTGAAATCCCCATGTACGCTTCATTCAGCACCCAGTTTGCATCTTCAGTTTACAGTCCTCCAGCTCTAACTGACCTCCCTTCCTACGTGCTAGAGAGGAATTTAAAAGTACAAAACAACCAGCCCAACACACAGATGGACATTAAGGTGATTTCCCCCACTTCCACAAATCCTTTCCAACAGCAAAGGCATTCCCCGGCTTGTGGCACTACCTCTAGTGTCATTCTCTACTTCAGTCCTCCAGCGATGTAAACAGCCTTCTAGGACAGACAGCTCCTCCTCGGTGATGTGCCTTGGTGCCGGGTGCATTGGCAGATCAGGGGGGATTCGGGATTGTGTGAATGGTTTATGTATTACTGATCGTTGTACAGGAGATGTGCTTGGGACATCTGAAGATGAAGGCCCCTGCTGCTCTATTGTGCTGCATTCATTCAAAACATGAAATACAAAAATTGAATCATTATGTGTACAAACTAAAAGCTACACCCTAAAAATAAGCTTTTCATCTGAAAACAGACGTTTTAAAAGTAATAATTTCCTACAGTGCAATACAAGAAAGGTACCTACAATATCACTAAATAATCACTATGTCAGTTCTAAAAACTTTGTGGCGTACTACATGTTACCACAACTCTGGCTGCCATTGTCAAGGATAAAGGAATCAGAACTGGATCGGTCAAGGCACAGTTAGCTTTTCTTGAAATGCTATTCAACACTTCCAAATAACGTCATACAAGTAATCACTGTGATTTGAAATGTTTACTGCCAAACTGCACAGGAGGAAAAAAAAAAACTAATAATCACAGCAGCTTGTCTTATGGCCTACTGATCATAAAATCCGATAAATACAAGTTCTCTGTTTAACAGCTTCTTTGTGTGCCTTATGTCCAGCAGACTTTCTTCCAATCACCAACCTACAACTTAGGTTAACAAAACAGCAACAACGAAGGGACCTCTGACACTTAGGGCACACTGGAAATTCAGCACAAAACCTTCTAAACTTGTTCCAAACAAGACTGGTAATTCAAACAGCAAAGCTGCCACTTTAGGAGAATTCTGTAGGAGCAGCGGAATAGTGAAAATGAAAGCCTGTTACAGATTTTTCTCTTCCCATGAGTAAGACCACCTAACCATATGCATAACAGGAATCTGGAGATCTTTCTAGCAAGCCACTGACTTTTTACTTTGCATACAGCATCATGATACAGCCTGAGGAACCTGGATTCTTAAGTGGTTTAGACAGTCCTGAGAATGTTAAGAGGGGACAATGTCACTCCACATAACATGCTGCTGTGTTTCTACAGACTGACATAAAAGTCAGCATAGTTACATTTTTACAGAACAAACTTCCCATATAGGAGTTCGAACAAAGTATATTACCTTTGATATTGTATTTCATGCAAACAATGACAGCTTTTAAAAGTTTGTCTTACCAATCATCATGATTTCTACTGATATTCTATCAGTATAGCATTTGAAATCTTTCAAAGGCTTTAGACTCATTTACTTCACTTCTCTGAACAAAGTTAACCAACTCGACTGGACCAGAACCTAGAATCTTACTTTCCAAATTCAACAATAAAAGCTCTGTTATAAAGTGTTAGTGTCCACCTAGCCAAGTTCTATCCTAAGTTACACTCTATTAACTGCTGTTAATAGCTACTAGCTTCAATAATGATAAAAATAACATTATTGGACATTTATCTGCCTGATACTTCAGCTATTCTGTATTTAAGAAGTCAGAGTGCTAGGTTCCTGACAGTCTTGGTGAGAAATGTAAGCTGCAAAGTAGAAGAGGAGCTTACCAGGCAAAAATTAACAGATAAATTGTACACCAGAAACCTTAAAGCTCTGCAGCACATACATGCCGCCCAAACTCGGATGCTTAAACACCACGCTTGGGAAGCAGTGACCTCACCAGATATTGTGTCTACTTGGAATTGTAGGTGGAATTCTGCTTTGTTTGAAACTGGTAGTTCTTCGCCTAAAGACACTTCTATAAGCGCATAAGACAAACACAGATTATTAACATTTTATTTATTTAAATCTGTCCTGATGAAAAAGGCACCTAGGAAAAGAGCAGAAACTTTATGCTACAACCCTTAGGAGATGCTTAGCTGTATTAATCTGCTGACTGAAGCAGTTAAACTTCCTCCCCTCTCTCTCAGCAGCCAGGTTTGCACCGAGGGGACGACTGGCCTCTCGCCTTGGCAGAGCAGGAAGCAGCCCTTACCTGGGCAACGATGGCTGGGCCGGAAGTGTGCCGCTGGCAGGGGCACTAGCACCCAGGTCATCGACAGGAGACGTACACACCGGCTTGCTGGAGGCAAACTCCAAGGCATACTGCAGGACATCTACCAAGGGGAATCGTTTAGGACCAGAACCATAGCTTAAATATCTGTTAACCATAAAACGTATTAATGCCATGACTCACATACACAAAAAAAAAAAGTTTCTTTAGGTTGACTGCAGTTAACTAAAGCCAGCCTTTCCTAACATGTTTCATGCATCAGAATTACCGTGCTCATACACAGTTTCCAAGGAAAATAGTAAAAGAAAAGAGACACAGAAAGGAAATCTACAGCAAATAACTACACACAGTTCATAGCTGAAAGGAGTTATTCTATGGAGCCTGTAATATTATGTGCATTTACACAGTTATCTATAGTACCGTTCTAATCTCTGTTGTAAAACTGTGAGGTACTCTTTGAGTCTCTTGATTTCATCTCGTTTAATTCGCGTTATTTCTCTGTTTTTGTGCATATACCTGTAAAACATGAAATTTAGAAAGAAGCGTCAGCCCATAGCATCCCAACTCTGAAACTGAGGTCAATACCCATCAGTCATACCACTTAGTGCTAATAAAAACTCAACGCTCTCTAGACCCTACAAGATATCAAAGCAATAAAACAGAACTTAGAAGAAAATGGTAAACCCATTATGCCTTCACTCCCGCAACTTTCAGAGATGCTTTTTCCCCAGTGTCAAAAGCTCTGTTCATACCATGGGTGACAAACATGTATTAGAGAAAGCTTCTAAATTACGTGGCTAAAGTAGCAACCGTGTGACAATACTCCTGTTTCATTATTTAGGCTCACAAACAACATTCAGCATCCAACTGAAAGTTGTCATGGTATTTCAACTTCCGAAAATCCTCTTCAAACCATGCAGTCTGTCTGGAACATCATCAAATATCTGACTTCTCACCCTCTTTCCCAAATGGAGCCATAAACAGGGTGATTTTTTCAGAGCATTTTGCCTGTGTACACAACTACCAAGCAATAAATTAAAGACTGAAGTGCAAGCAGGTCTTGGCAGTTTGTCTTAAGTTATCTAGGTGTAACTTATGAAAGAGATGAAACCCATGAAAATTATAACTTTACTAGCTAGAACAGAAATTTACTGTGAATTAAGCCAGTATAAAGTGCACCAGCAACTTCACCAAACTCATGAGATTTAATTTATATCCACAGTAGGACTCTGTTGATAATATTATACTGTACCTGTCCAGATACAAAATTGGAGGAAATTCTAATTTGTTGTGTATCTTCTCTGGTCTCCCCAAAGCCTGATTAAACTCAAATCTTGATAGCTCAAAAGTTAAGACAGGAGGAAGCTCAGTGAACCAGTGCTGAACAAAAGAAAAACAGAAAACCCCAGAATGAATGCCTTCCAACAGCAGAACTTCAGTAATAATGGTACAGTACCTGCAGATCGACACAGCTATGGGAGAAATTGTTTTTTAAGGGGGTGGATCGGCATAAGCTTTCCCAAGTTCTCATCCTTCACCTTCACTGCAAACAGAGACCATTTGTCATCGTCAGAGCTTTCCAACTCATCTATCACTGCCTGTGTTAAAGCAGGGTGGGCAGGAAGGCTTCTTTCTTTCACATGCGCCTCGCTCGTACCAAAAGCCTCACCAACTGTCCTGTTCTCCTTTAACTCTCAAAGGCCACGGAGGGAGCTGTTTATACTGCATCAAGTGCTCTTCCCACCGTCTCCCTCAGACTCCAGGGTCTGACCCTTTTATTCCTCTGGTGTCACGTTTCTAACAACACCCTCTGAAGCAGGATCAGCGAGTACTTCCGGCTGAGTCAGACAAGCTCTATCAGCACTGTAAAGCTGACTTCTTCCTGAAATCTCCTCCATACTAACCACCTCTCCTGAAGTTTCTGCTTGTGTCTCTAATTGCTGCTAACCCATCCATGGGCCAACCCATCATCACTTTATCCCAGCTTTCTTTGAGTATTCAGCAGAGGTCTATCCTTAGTCCTCACGTCTTTCCTCACTTCATTTCTCAACTACCAGAGAAATTCAGCTCCAATTCCAGCATTAGAGTTCCCTTTTTCTCCTCACTCTGCAACACAAAACCTACAGTCTATCCATTTAATATGTTTTGGATGTCTATCAACTCAAACTTTCCCAATTGCTGCAGACACCACTGACACACATTTCTAATGTCAATGCCCACAGCCGGACATGGCATTTGACTCAGGGCTCGCTTCAAGTTCTCCTATCCGGCCAAATGTCTTGAACAGTCTTTCCAACCAATACCTCCAAGGCAGACTTTTCTCCCTCTGCTCATGGCTGAAGTTCTGGTCTAGCTTCTCGTCACTCCACACCTCAATGCAACGTTTCCTCTCTTCTCCTCTTGCCCAGCCTTAGCACACATGTCCTTGCCACATTAACGGATTTCCAGGATGCTGCTGAATTTTCCTAGTTCATCACCTTCAGCACCACTCCCCACATCTGTTACAAGCAAAATTAGCTGCCTTTCCTTTTATTCCCTACATCGGCCTCCTCTAACCACCTTTTCAGTTTTAAAGGAGACAATCAGGCTTCTCTCTAGCAGCAGCTTCGCACAGCCGTAAACTGCAAAGCTGAAGTCAGCAAAGCCACACTACAACCCTACCCCCTAAAACCCTTTTATTGCAAGGCTCCCAAACCCCTTAACGGTGACAGAGCTCCTGATGTGCTGAAGTTCATCAACCATGACGCTGACAAACGTTATCTCATTTCCCACACTCCTAACCTCCATCTTCTCTTGAATTTGGACTTAAGTTCCTTGGGACAGGGAATGTCTCTTTTCTGTATGTTAGGTTGATTGCCGACACCCTATTCCATGGCCGAGGCTTTTAGGCATTGTGGTAACAACAATAATAATGATGAGGATGATAATGAACAAGCAGCTAAATACACTAGAAGAGGCAATAGTGGGGACAAGGAAAAAAATATGGTACTTTCAGGATAAAACACATGCACCTACCACATTAATATTATTTGCTTAATGCTTTGATATCTAGCAGCTCAGATGAATGCCACAAAGTCTTTGACCAGCAGAGAGAGACGTAGTTTAAAAGACATTCAGTAGTTCCAAACCCTCCAATGTAACATCTTTGAGGCATTAAGTTTAAGCACCACTACTAACAGCAGCAACCACTACAAATAAGTAAGTTAAGGGAAATATAACCAATTTACTGGTAATAATGCAGTAATGTTTGTTTAGATTAGGACTTAACACATTACCTTTCTTGTATGGCCAATCTGTCACATGACTATTCCACTTCCATTTCCACATGCTAAGAAACCAAGCTGATTAAAACCCTGACAGTTTAGCAGAACTCACAGCTTAACACTCCAGACCCACACATGACTATCCTTCCGTTCCCCACGGTTTCCTGACAAGTTAAATAAAATAAATTTAAAAAAAAAAAAAAAAAAAGAAAAAAAAAAAAGAAAACCCCGAGTCTGACATTTCTAGTCAGGCGTTTATAACTGAACTGACATTTTATGCATGAATGCACACAGGTTCTAACTGCAAGACAACCTTCAATCTGCAAGATGAACAATACTGCTCTTGTAGTAGGTACATACAAGATTTCACCTTACATAAAGAAACTGAACTTTGGAACCAAGATGTTTGAGGGTTTTTTTCCTTCCAGTTATATTTCAGGAAACATGCTTATTGTAAGAAACCATTTCTACTTATGTTGGAATAAAAAAAAAAAAAGGAATTAACATCCTGTGAAAGAACACCACATCCTATAAGATGTGTAAATACATTGGAAAATGCTTGTTAATATTTGATTCAGCTGGTCCATATTTGATCAACAACAGCTGACCAGAAAAGGGACTGCTAAAGGGATGCTATAAAACTTCTGTTGACAGCACAAAATTAGAAAAACATCTTCATACTGGAGGATGATTTCAATGTGCGTCACTAAGCTTAGTAATTAAATGCCGTGTACATGTTGATATGATTAAAGGAAGCAAAATTTTGTAACTGGAAAAGATTGACATCAAGAAAGAAACTATACCTGAACTTTTTACTTAAGCAGAAAAAAAAAAAATCTCCTAAGATTTCACATCTTTAAAATAACTGTTCATGTTTCATTACAAGTGTGTAAAGAGAAAGTAGCTCAGCCTCTACTGGCAATGGGGACTCCCCTATTTCCACATCAACAACCAATAGGTAATTGGAGAGCCCTGCCAGACAAAAATGCCGGCATATACATGCATCCCAGCAGTAAGAGGGGACATTTCAGAGCACACCCTCTTGGTTCTACCACCACCATCAGTTCAACAACCTCTCTTCCTTAACCTGTGACTTCTGCACAAGAAATTCCATTTGTCATCCCAAGACCATACACTGCATGCCCCACTTCTTACTGGGACTCCAGCTGGATCCCTCCATGCTCTGACATTTGGCATCCTCCTGCTCTAGCAAGAGCTCTCCTGGGAGGAACAGCAGCCCATACAGCAAGTATTGTCTGTCCACCACCTCGAGCAAAGAGAAGGAGAATTGCCCACTGCAGGGGGCAAAGAGGAGAATGCTGGGAAATGCCAGTGAAAAGGGGAGAGGGGAGAAGGGTAGGGTGCTGAGGAGTTACAAGACACAGGCACAGAGAAATGACAACAGTGCCTCAAAGCAACGGTCAAACGCAGTTGCTGTTTACAGCGTGACACAGGGCAGCAAGTCTGTCGGAGCAGTGGTCAGCTACCACACAACATGATGCCCATGACCTCTATGGAGATCAAATATCAGCAACAGGTGGGAACCAGACTGTGCCAATCACTAAGCACTTCATTGTGGCAGCTGTTAATACACCTGAATTTTGTATGTTATGAAAAATACAAAAAGATGATACTCTGGATACTCCAAGAGATACACAACCCCCTCCCAGATTACCAATTACAACAGATGTCAGAACTGCACAGCAGCAGTTCACAAACAACCATGAACCCCAGTGCAAAATAGAGGGTACTACAACACCCCACCAAGAGAAACCCGCAGGAGCACTTAACTCACCTCCTGACCAGACTTGGCAGAGTTTTCTGAATGGAGAGATTCAATTTCCCCTTCAATCATTGCAGCTTCTAGGCACTCATGCAGATCCTTAAAGCCATTAACCTGGAGTGGATACTGGCCAAACATTTCCGTGTTTTCAAATTTTTTACCTTCACATAAGAAATTGAACAGTTAAGGTTTTAGGAACAAACATTTACCTGTAAAATAACCCCTAACAATCCTAAGTCACCTGACCTAGTCTAGTGAACAATAGCCGCATTTTCTTATCAAACAACTCAATTATTTGTATGAAAACAAGTTACTTGAAAAGGTTGCTTGAATATTGAAAGTTACTGTATTTTCCTCTTCAGCCCATCTTCCATGATTTTTTTTCGGAATATACTGAGGATAAGCTAAACTTAAAAATGACTTGGCACCACACATGTATCGAGGTTTTATGCACATAAATCAAAGTCCTCCTCCTGCAAATAGTAGCTCAGTAATACAACCCTACATTGTATCAGCAAAGCCAGTGGAATTGCTGGTATGAAACAGCCCTTTCTACAAGCACATTTTGCAAAAATAAACCATAAAAGAGAACATTCATGATTTCTGTCCTGAGAACAAGACCATAACTTGGCAACAGTGTATAAAGATGCAAGCCCCAACATGAGGAGAAATATGGGTGACAAGTGATTTGAACCTACAATTTCAATTTATTTCATCCTTAAGTCCATAACGAGTTGTCTTACATCCGCCAGTTTCTTTTCATCAGTTTGGTTTTTACATATCATCTCCATTAAGATGAGAACGTAAGGCATGAATGGAAACGTAAGCAGAATTTAAAGGAGCAAGAATGCTAGCTAGGAGCAAGGAATCTGTAGAATGGTTTTGAAATCTGACAACAAATCATTAGATACACTATTCCAGGCTGTCAGGAGTCATCCACTCTCAGGATATGGACAGAATCACCAACTTTCACAACTGCTGGCCTCCTGGAAATAGAGAATGCTGCAGTCCTGTGGCTCTACTAACTATATGCAGGTAAGATAAAGAGAAGCTTGTTGAAGTGTCTCTTCCTTCTCAGTACTCTGTCCAGCGCCACACTTGAGCAGGTTTCCACTGACTTGTTTTCAAACTGTGCTTTTAAGAGGGTGAGCTATCCATACCAGAAACTGTGCAAAAGAAAATGCAGTAACTGAAATTTTAAATTGCTCATACTCATCTCACCCTAACTCCTACCGCACTGATGTACATGCACTCAGCTCCTGAAAATGATCCAAATGGTCTTTCTGGACCACTGCACCTCACTACATTTACCTTCAGTCTCATATTCTCAGGACATACTTTTTGTTGCACACTGAACGCATGTTCTCCAAAGGTACTTCTGCAGAAGCAGTTAAAATGCTACAACTGCATCATTCACCTGCAAACTTCAACAAGCACTGAACAGACTCGAGCATGTAAGGCCAAGTAAATTCGGATGCATACCTTCAAGTACTCCTACTGCTAGAAACCGTCCATAAAACAGCTCCACCATTGGGTTCTTTGGTTTCTCTCCCTCCCTGAAAGCAGAAAGCACGTTAGTTCAAAAAATCACACACAAAGCTGGGAACTTGCATAAAAACTATGAGCAGAATATTCTGAATTCATTATGGAAATGCTGCCTATTTTACTCAGTTACTGTTCATTAAGTTTTACACTTTCCGCTAATGACAATAACAATGATTCACATATTTTCAATGGTAAGTATATTCTGAAAATTAGGTTTCAGAAGCGCTTCGTTCTAGGAAAATTTATGTAAATCAGATTCAATTCGTGAGTGGTGAAATTGTACAACACCCTTGTAAAAACTGTTTCCTGACACACTCTAGAAACAATTATGTGTTCAAAAGACAGTTTACAGATCTTTGCTTATACAAACGATGCGTATTTACTTCTGAGAAGTATACTGAGCATTTAGATGAGAAAAAGCAAACCAAACAACCAAAAATCCACTTCTCACTGTATGGCTGAAAAAGATCCAACTGAGTTGGATACAGAGCTGGCTGGGGGGGGGTTTTGGGAGGGGATGGGAGGGAGGGCAGAATCTTACCTCTCTTCTTCAGCTTTAATTTGGAAGGCATCTTCTAGCCAATCTAATAATTTGTGTGTAAATTCACTAACATCTTGCTGTTGAAAGATATAAAATGATCAGGATATGTTCACATATGGAACAGAACACAATGAAACGTCACCTTACAGGATCAGTATAGCGGTTTTCACACCCACACAAAAGCCCCAAAATCGTACTATGTCCAAGACTATACCATGATTGGGTTTTTATGAGTGTCTCTTAGAGCCCACTTAAGGCTCTGGTGTTCCTCAGCCATGCTGTCCTGTGATCCTTATTACTTGGGCTCAGCTTTCATGCCATGCTAGTCCAAAGGCATCTCATGAATCCCATTGTTCAAACCTTTTGGTATCTAACAAGTGGTGACTAATATTACTTTCAACGAGCACTAAATTCAGCATGCTGCTGTAACTGAACACCTCATGTGGGAAAAACAAAGCATCTGTAGAAACAAAACGTTTCTTCAAAAAGCAAAATCTACCCACTGTGATTTAGGCAAGAACCCTGAAATATGACTACTGGGACACTCCAGACAAATATCTACACAAATAGTACACTAGGGCTGTACCAGCCCTGCATGTACTGGAAAACCAGAAGAATAAAGCTCCTTCAAAAACCACAGACTTTGAAGGGCAGCTAAACCCTAAAAGCAAGCATGTGGAGCTATTACTCAGTTTCTAAAAGAACACAAAGAAAGTGTACTGAATAAAATAGTCACGCTGCCTGGAATATTATTTTTAAGTATTATTATTAATTTTTTAAATAAAAGTGACTAGAGATCACATAATGTTAGAGAAAAAGCTCAAAGACTGATCATTAGAACTTTATTTTCTGTGGACACTTTGAACTTTTATTGTCCATTTTAAGTACTTCCTATTTCCCAGATGACCACATGAAAATGTGCATAAGCTTGAGTAAGAAAATACACAGAAATTACCTGTTGGGAATCATTTGATTTAAAA
>NW_010266794.1:0-26904 GCF_000690775.1 Eurypyga helias | reverse complement strand
TGATGGGTCAACATATTTTCTCTTCGAACCAACTAGAAGTGCAAACAGGTACCTCAATTCACGCATGAAAGGCAGATTCCTATGTTCCTGTAATTGAAGAATAAAAATATTTAACCAAGTGTTACCCAACGAACTAAGTGTACAGCCAGCCAATTATCATAATAACATATAATCTTACTTGTACTACTATCAAGGTAGTGTTGCGTACCTTTTACTTGTCAGTTTTACAACATACAGTTTGCTGGGAAGAAAGTGACATTTCAGAAACTGAAAGCTCCCTGAAACCACATCTGGATGCAGCTGTTTGACTTGAAACAGGGCCGAATGGACAAGCGAACAAGCTGAGTTGCATGTGAGACAGAACTCTTGCTCCCGAGCCTTACAAAGCCTTAAGTAATACACTGCAACAGTATGCATTGGTTTTATTGAAATTAGTATTCCTTATACCTCTAGCAGAACCTCTTGTGAACCTTCACACTGCCTCGTACCTTTTTACGCTTATTTTTCACTGAAGACTAAATTTAAGGCGTACACAAATCAATCATTATTATTTGTCTTGATAGAAGAAATAGCATGATCTCCCTTCTATTTTTTTTTTTTTTTTTAAGTACAGTTCATGAGGAATATGGAGCTCTTTCTGGCTTCCAGAAGGGAAGCAGAAATACTTTTGGCCTGTATAATGAAAAACAAGTACACTGAACCACAAATCCATCATACCATAGATTAAACCCCAGGTTACAAATGCTGTGGGGATTGGATATCACTCATACTCCTGAGCAGACAGTTGACAAATACTTGTGAAATTAAACCCCATGTAATATCCACTTGTATTTAGGACAAAGTATCATTCAAAGACAGCACGTGTCAGATGCTGGTCAAACTGGAATTACTTGATGACAAACTATTTCTCATGCTACTCAAACAGATGACTTTGTTTAGTCGCTCCTCTGTCAATCCAGTGTTCATAAAGCTTTTTGTACATAAAGCATGATTTATTTCACCTTTAAAAACTGAGTGTGGTGAACTGGAGTATGTTCTGCATAATATTTAAAAAATACTTCTGGCCACGTAAATTCCCAAATTTTACTTGCTGTTCTAGTCCACCTTGAAAAAAACCTGCCAATTACAAAGTTCACAGAAAAGGCTGAAGACTTCAAATGCTATTAATTCTGCATTAAATCATCATAATTTCAGAATAAAATCAGTCTGCCATTTATATATTTAAAGCACTTTATAACAGGGAAACAAATTATGAAAGTGATTTTTTTCTTACTATTTTCGAAGTTGTGTATTAAAAATGAAAATAATTTCAAGTTTTAGATACAGATGTTTTAACAAGATGCTTCAATACCATAGCGATAGTTCATATGCATAATAACGATGACTGACCACAGAATACTCTAAATCTCACCATACTTTTGTTAAATTTGAAGTACATAGGCAGTGAGTATTATTGCATTACTTACCCAAATTTACACTACTAATTTGTCTGAGCTTTAAGCATGCTTGTAGCTTTAGGCTGAACAACTGCGTTCCGATGTCAGTGGGATTACTCAAAACAAGTATCTCCGTAAAGCCTATAAAAGTTCTCTAAAACTAAAAAAACCCTTCTTGTTTTTTTAAGAAAGCTCAATTAGGCATGATCCTTGACCAGAATATGTGCACATTACTACCAGCCATGATTCTGCCTAAACAAAGCCTAAACTCTTCAAAAGGATGTGAGCCCGTCTCCAAGACAAGGTGTACGGTTCCACAAAGGACTTGCACATTAAAACAAAAGAACTAATAAAGCAATCACAGCACAGCATGCAGGTCTCAATTTTAAAACAACACAAAAAAGATTAAAATCAATTTTGAAATAAAAACTGTAAGGAAAGTTCGTAATTTAGAACATTCTCTATTTTATCACCTGTCCTGCCTGCACAGATCATTTCTTAATATACTGATCTTGGAACAATTTATGATTGAGAAGTGTTTCTATAGCAATCTACAAGTTTAATACATAGCAAACAATCATTATAGTCAATCATTATATGTCAGGACTCTGGCATAATGATAGTGTTGCAACAGGGGGAAGGATGTGCTAACCTGCAGCACAGTAACCCACTTCCTCTGATAATTAAACATTTCCTGAAGGTATAGTTGGGAACAAATATTTAGCTGGCTTTGCTGCGTACAGCAAATAAGGTCTGTTCATATGACTTATGGCAAGAGGAAAGAGAAGTGGGACAGCACAGAGGCTTCAGTAACTACAGATAACTGTATTTATTCTACAAAAGGAAGAAAAATTAATTTCAAATGATAAAGAATAAAAAAACAAATTGGAGATTTTAAGTGTATGCCCAAGTTCAAACGAAGTCCAATTAGCTGAGGCAAACAGGGTGGGGTGTTTTTTTGTTTTGGCGTTTTTTGAACTCAAAATTTACGCCAATGACTTCTGGATTAAAAATTAATGGCATTTCGATTCAATATATTTATAAGAAAGTACAAAATCACCCCTGAAATACAACCACATGCTTTAAATCTAAATCAAGAGACTGTTATGACCTTAGCATTAAACTACTTTCTACCAATTGGTAGAACAACAAGGTGTAAACCAAAGCCTTCAAAATCTGGGATTATTAAAACTTAGTATTTATTAGGAAGAAAATTTGATCCTAGGCAATGTCAGTCACATACAGTACTTAACACTAGGTTAAAAATAAAGGCCAGAACAAAATTAAGACCGAAGAGTTTTCAAACAAGGAAGTAGATGGAAGCAAATTCTAAGGCATTTTTGTTGTCAACTGGTAGGTTATACTACAACTTTACATCAGTTTGCCTCTACTTGCCTTCCCCTTATAATGAAATAAAAGCATCATAATTAGGGGCATGCATGCTTATTTCTTCTATTTGTCTAAGTTCCAACTAGTGAAGTTATATTATCCCCAAAACATATTTCAGCACTAAGACAACCTTTTTTCAGCTCCAAATAAGACTGATGAGTACATCTATCAATAATGTTATTTCATTCTGGAATTTAAGTTAACAAAGAACAGGATACAAACTACTACCAGAGACTCTTAGTAGCAGGCTTGCAGAAAGCAAGGTTTCTGCACAAATCCATATATGTGCCTGGTGTCATACTATTATACACAGCTTTAATATTGTCTGACATGGTCAGAATTTCTAAGAAATAGCACTTTGGAATTGCTAGAGGCATTTGGCTGCTACTGCTTGGGCAAGGCGTTTTTCAAAGCCAACAGCTTGTTATTATCTATTTCATACCATCTCTTAGATACCAACTGCTTTTTACGCCCTGAAAAATGAAGGTAAAGAACTCCAAGTACTGCAGGATATTACCAAAATTATATGACTAATAACGAAATACCACGTCAAAAATCAATCTAAAAAAATCAAAAAATAAATATTTCAGTGTAACTCTTTGGTAAAGCATCCTATCTTTCTTGCTACAATACACTGTCCTGTCACCCTCTTGTGGCACGTTCCCAATACTATCTATGTTGTATTTGCACACCTAATGCACACATCTTTTTCCTTTTAAATTAAAAAAAAAAAACCACCAAAAATGAACAAACAAAACAAACAAAAAAAACCCAACACACAACACACAACCCCACAAACCACAAGTGACAACTTGCTCTTTGAACAGGGTGGGGAGACCAGAGGAGAAATTATAGAGCTCTGACTGAACACTCAACTTCCCTTGGTACATACTTAGAGGTTTAGAAAATGGACGGTATTCTCTCTATGTCTGTTTCCTTTTGCTTTTTTAATTGCAGCTCTTACTTTTGCTAGTGAACAGAACTAAGAACAGGCCAACAACACATATCCTTTTTAAATCTGGAAGAAAGGAGCAAAAGGCAATAGTCTAATTTCTGGGTATGCAAAAATTCACTGCTTTGTAAGCTCTTGCTAAAAATCAGGGCATCAAATGCCTTCAAGCTTCATACCGCCACTTCCCCTTCCCACTTCTTCCTTGCTATTTCCTAATATAGAAACCAAGGTGCCCCCATGAACATCTCCTCAGAGGGCATCCATGAAGGAAGAAAAAATGTGTCTGTTTTGTCCCTCAGTCCATGACAATTCTGATGTCACAAGAAACCTGAGCCAAAGCCCTGCCTCCACAATCCCATATGAGTACCAGAATAAACATGGGAAAATTTATGCTTACAATCACGTCATGCAAAGGGTAGAAGAGACAAGCCAATAACCAAAAGCTTAATCTCAGATTATGAGTTACAGGTACTTAATATCCCCCAAAAACCAATGAAGTGGCCAGGCCGACACTAACAATGCTGCTGGCAAAGCTACACAGATCAAAAACGTGTGGGTAATCAAAAAGCATGCCTGTAGCTGCACAGTGTGAGGACTCTGGACTAAAATACGTTTGTTACTACAAGCTCCATTAACATTCGAAATGCTGACCTACTGGCAGCAGTGATGCTTCAGTTCCATCGGCAAAGCCCTTCTAAGCAGCAGCACGCCAAGCTAACTGCCTCTCTACACCCTGCCCCGTACTCTGCTGTGGGGCTAATGTATTTTATGTAAGAACTGTAATAGGCAGCTCAGAGAAATGTTAATCAGCACATAAAAAATCCCTGCTAATTTGAGCTAGAGAGCAGTGCGAAATTTAATTACGGGAGAGAAGCACCCTTATCAACCATTTGGGGAACTTAACTTCTAATTTTACCTTTTGGTTTCGGGGCAAGTCTTGAGCATTTGCAGGAGGATTGAAATTCAAAACTAGTCTTCGAAACTCCAGTAGATTAAATAATGACTGAAAAGGAAAACAAAATTAAAAAACACTTAAGCATTTCTACAAACAATATAAAGTTCTTCCAAACATGCCTTAGCAAAATAAATGAAATGTTAAACATACGTAATGATATGGTTTCATTTCAAAAGCTAGGTTATTTCACTTAGCTTTGCTGAATGTATTTTCACCAGAAAACAATTATTTTTGCCAAGAAAACAGCATAATACAAGAAAGACTTCTTTATACTTAATCACATAAATGGAACAATAACATTAGATGATAGGTAAATTACTTTTTGCAAAGTATTTTTGCAAAACAAAAGAACGTTATTCATTGGATAACTGTCAGTTTCCAAACTGAAATTAAAGCCTGATTAGCCATGCAGAATTCATCTTGTATCCCCTCTATCATCTAACTCCTCAGTGCACAGAGTACATCTTTGTATATGTTACTTAAATCCACCTGCACTTAACTGCACTTTTTTGCATTCTGTCCAATCCTCCCATTATTATAGGATCTGAATGATGCACATTAGAAGAAGGAAACTGAGTTATCCATTTTTGCAGGTAAGGAACTAGTATTGTTCCCATTTTACAGACAAAAAGACAAAAACAGGTATCTACAAGCACACCTAGCAAGAGCTCCGCAGTGTAACGCAGAGCCTGGAGCCAAGAGCATACAAAACCAAGACAACTCCAGCAGCGGCTAAGAACTGAAGTTCTCAGCACTTGTGTAACTGCATCATTGCTTTTATGTACAGGCAGTAAGCCTTTAAAATTCACCTCATTACCACAGAACAGCATTTTATGAAGAAAGGGTAGCAGAAAAGGTTTAAATTATTTTAAACATACTCATCAGAGAAGCACAGGAAAGATTTGCCGTCCTATTCATCCCTTTTGGTTTTATCATCTATAATTAACCCTTTTTTTCCCCTCTCCTGATCACATCTTAGCTATTTATTTTGGAAAGGCAGAGCTCACCTGCCCCAGCAACAGACTTTGATCTCGGAACCTGTCATACACAGGTAAAGACTTAAGCCTCAAACCACAGAAGATTTCATAAGATTTCAACCCCACAGTGACAAGAAAGTGAAACGCAAATTACGAAGAAGCACTGCATTTATTCTAGTAATTTGAAACATGTTGGAAAGGGAAAAAAGAAAAAGATGACTGTGAAAAGTTGCAACGTTCCCGACTCTCCTCACAAAAGAGCCTGTACCGAGTTTAACCTCTTCCCATGCCCCAACCCCACAGTATACAGCATCTCCAGCAAAAAGAAAAGGCTTAAGTTGTCTTTCCTGATGCTTTTAGATTTAAAAATAAGATTATATAAAACGGTACATATCCAAAAGACCCTTCTGACCTTGCTAAATCAACAGAGTTGAGCAGCCAACTTTTTTTTCTTCCCCCCTCCCGTTTTGCTCTTCAAAATACAGGTTCCCCTTTTATCCGCCCTTGCAGAGAAGCGAGATTTAAAACAGAGTCCTTTGTTTACTTACTCAAAGCACAGAAAATGCTAATATTTAATTCAAGCGTCATTCTAGAAGTTGATGCTAACTGAAGTTGTATCTCATGACGTAACAGCATTCCACTCCTGGGCCCTTCGTCAAGCAAACCATAGCAATGTCTTTCTTACAAAACAAACCAGCTGCTGAAATACAGTGTCCAAAGACTGACTTCTCCCCACGACAAAGCCAAGTGCCAAGCAGCCAAGCTAGCTGGTTTCATAACACCAATTTCACACACACAGATTAAGTACAGAAAACTGTATTAAAGTCTGGAATTTTTGCCTGGCATTCAACCCACAAGTTTTTCAGAAAAAATGTATTTCTTTAACCCAGAACTCTAAACTGTGAGCACGTAACTCAAGCTGAACAAACTTATTTCTGCAAGATGCTGAGAATAATTAAGAGGATACTCTGACACGTTCTTCTCTTTTTGGGCTTTGTCCTACTCAAAATTTCTTATGATTACGATGCACAGTTATTAAACTTTTCTGCAAAAGCAGCCTAGGCCGTGTGTGGCTGTACTGAGATGCAGCAGAACGCTCACAGTTAACCTACCGACAACACCACTAAAGCTAATAGGACAGCATCATGCTGTAGCTATTCTATACTGAGCTTCTGTATGGGAGTTGATTCAATCAACTTCATGAAACTTCCATCTTCATTTAAAATATATAATTTTCCAGTGTAAGCACATATAGAGCAAGTGCGCCTGAGACCGACCAATTTTTGTGCCAAAGTACCTCAAGGAGTAACATATGGAGGTTCTGGAGGTAAGGAGATATAAATGAGCTCACCTAAGCCCTCACTTCCACAGAGACCACCCATAGCCAAGCACCCCAGTGCTTCAGAAAGGGGCTAGGCAAAGCAATTCCCAGGTTCCTGAGCCACCTGTTGACTAGGATTGACCCTACACCCAGGGTAGGTGACACCACGGAGCAGAAGCTGTTCTCCCTGGCCTGACTGCCACCCGCTGGCCCCAGGCCAAAGCACCAGCCTTCTAAACACATTGCTTGGGGCAGCACTTCATCTCTTACCCACTTGGCTTCAGCTCCGGAAGGTATCAGGAGTCCCAGTGCAAGAAAACAGGCTCCATCTAAAAGGTGATACTTCGTCTCTACTGGCCCCGACCAATTATATTTATAGTTTACCAATGTAAACTACGCAAAACTTCTGCATGCAAAAAAATTCTCTAAAAGGTGGGGTTTTTTTTATTTTTCAGTGTATTTAAACCTATTTAAAAGCTGTCATCCGGACACTTGGCCAAGCTAAGGCTAAAGCTCAGCTACATCAGTTCAAATTATCCTGAGAATCAACAGATTTCCAGAGTACCTGCCTCTTACTGTATCAGTTCAGGACTGAATGAGAGTAGCATAAAATGACAACAAACAACAACGATCCAGCATCAGTTTAGAGCATTTAAACTAACAGTGCTGAATGATGACAGACATACGGTGGCTTCCTACTTCTAGAGGTGGTGAAGATACAGATTTTGTGTCATGCCAGAGAGAGATAGGTACAGTTACAGCTTCAAGACTATAAGATACTAAAACTTTCACTTTTCTGAGTATACAGAATCCAAGCAATTTCAGAACATACGGTTTCATGTAAAGCACCCTGCCTATCCCTTCTCCCCTCTTAGTGTCTAGGATTATCCCACATAAGGACCTCAGCAGAATTTAGGTTGCCTGAGTAAAGAATTAATTCTCAACATTCCAGTAATGTGAAGCTGCATTAATACTGCAAGAATATAAATTAGTCATCATATTAGATCCGTAAAAGCTTGGCATGTAACACAGACCATTAAAAGCCTCCAGCAGTGTCCTAAAATAGTAAAGGTACTGACATCAACAATACTTGCAGAGTAGGAACACAGTACTTGTGCGTCTGGATAAAAGATGACCCATCAAGCTGTTGCACAGAGCTTTTAACAGGCTCTTCTCCAATGGTTTCTTGCAAGTTCTGTAAGCACAGCGCACTAAAAAGAGCTGTTTCAGTTGCAGGCGTATGAAAACCTTCTACTTTCTTTAACTAGCGATTTTGTATTTGTTTCCATTGTTGAGAACAACAAAGCAGAACTTCTTGTTTGCAAGAACCAGGAAATTTTTAATATTGATCACCTTTCTACAACTTTACAGGAGAACCATAATTTCTTAACACTATGAACACAGCCATCTTTCCATTCAATTTGTAAAGATTAAGCTTGGAAGGAAGGACCTCAAAATTGTTCTGTGAAAGTTGTATTAAAGCCATTCAGACTAGTAATCTAAACCAGTCAGCAAGATGCCAAAATAGTCTCATTTGGCAGAAATTTTGCTGTAATGGCTGCAAAAAACCTAAACTACTCTTAAGGTGATGGCGGGTGGGGGGGGACATGACACACGGGACAACACACAGAAATCATAGATACTAATGAAGCTTAGCAAACAAAATAGGACATATCTACTGGCAGGCAGCTGGAACATCACCTGCATGTTGTGAAATCACACAGGTTTCTCTTAGAGCAGCCCAAGAAAAGTTGTGCAATTTCTATTCTTGTGGCAGGCCAGCTTGTAGACTCTCTCTCTTACCAAGGTGAAGGGGATTAATAACAGCCAAGGATGCCACAACTAGTGTAGGTGTGCATAATGACACCTGTGTATCATCAGCAAATACTGGCTAGGAATTTGTCCAACTTAGTGCCAAGTTTTGAGATTTAACAGGAGAAAAATACAAACAGTAACCTGAATTTTGGCAACAAAAATTTAGGAAGCACTTAATTTGGCTAGTAACCAAAGACTAAATATATCTTAGTACAGCTTCAAAAGCAACTCTTCGGCACAGGGGAAAGAAAAGCATGCTCCTAAATGAATTGCTTCAGGTACTGGCATTTAGCTGAAACATGATCTTGTGTAAGTTGAAAGCTTATATATGCATTAACACATTGCAACACCCATTTGCCTCATTTAGCCATCTGGGGCCTTTTATGCATTTCTAATTTTCCATTTATTCAGATTTTAAAGATGCAAAGCAGAGACTGTGCCTACCTTCACTTTGCATAGCAAGCAGAGCGCAACTTTGAAGAATGAATATGTGGTTATTGTTCTAAAAATAAAAAGCAAAAAATAGAGCTCTGCTATGTCATTAAGTATATTATTTGGAATACACTGCCTCTGCCAACATTAAAAATTAGACTTGTTTTCACTTCACTTTTTAAACAGTTTTGTCGGTATACTGTACACAGAGCTGGTTTTAGTGGGGTAGATCCACCAATATTAGGGTTAACCTTTTATTCGTGCCTATAATCTAAATCAAAGAAAACACGTAACCATGTGGAATTTATGCCACCACCTGCACACACTACCATACATCCCTTCCAATAGTATTAGATTTACTAGTTACCAATATTTGCAGTGCTAAGGGTTCAAAATAAAGAGTACTCCTAATTACTACACCTAGGCTTATTAGTGACTTAACACTGCTGCACACCTCAGATTCAATATTAGTGTCCAGCAAAGTTCCATATTGCAAAAACATAACCAGCTTCACTAGCAATTAAGTCCACTTCTCTTCAACTTACAAGTATTTTGGGCCCTATACCACTAATTTGTGAGAATCATTTCTCCCTCCTCTTTAAGGCCTTCCCTATTTTTTCTATTCATTAATCTATTCTACCTTTGGGTTCATACTCTTGAAATTACTTTTCTCACAACCAAAAGTCCATGAAGTGGCTGTTTGTTGCCCCTGCACTGCCTGCTCTGCTCCTGCACTACACTCCTTTCCACCCAGCACTCTTCTGTAACTCACACTGGGGCTGCCTCCTATTCCATGGCTTGGATGGGTATATACTTAGCTGGGCAGAAAAAAAAAACTGTCAGGATGGCCAACCCAAAGAGTGGTGGTGAAATCCAGTTGGTGCCTCGTCACCACCAGTGGTGTTCCCCAGGGCTCAGTACTGGGTACAGTTGGGTTCTTTTTAATTTCTTTATCAATGACCTGGAAGAGGGCATCAAGTGCACCCTCAGTAAGTTTGCAGATGACACCAAGTTGGGTGGGAATGTCAATCTGCCTGAGGGGAGGAAGGCTCTGCAGAGGGATCTGGAATGGACAGATGGATGGATGGATGAATGGAAGGATGGATGGGCTGAGGCCAACTGTATGATGTTCAAACAAGGCCAAGCGCTGGGTCCTGCATCTGGGTCACAACCACCCGATGCAACACAACAGTCTTGGGGACAAGCTGCTGGAAAGCTGCCCAGCACAAAAAGACCTGGGTATGTTGGTCAACAAACAGCTGATTACGAGCCAGCAGCGTGCCCAGGTGGCCAAGAAGGCCAATGGCACCTTGGCCTGTATCAGGAAAAGTATGGTCAGCAGGAGTAGGGAAGTGATCACTGCCCTGTACTCAGCACTGCTGAGGCCGCAACTCAAATCCTGTGTTCAGTTGTGGGCCTCTCAGTACAAGAAAGACACTGAGGTGTTGGAGTGTGTCTAGAGAAGGCAAAGCTGGGGAAGGGTCTGGAGCACAGGTCCTGGGAGAAGCAGCTGAGGGAACTGGGGTTGTTCAGACTGGAGAAGAGGAGGCTCAGGGAAGACCTTATTGCTCACTACAACTCCCTGAAAGGAGGTTGCAGAGTGGCAGGTGTTGGTCTATTCTGCCAAGTGACAGGACAAGAGAAAACGGCCCTGCCAGGGGAGGTTTAGATTTGATATTAGGAAGAATTTCTTCTCTGATAGGGTTGTAAGGCGTTGAAACAGGCTGCCCAGGGAGGTGGTTGAGTCACCATCCCTGGAGGTATTTCAAGATGTGTGGACAAGATGGTGAAGCACATGGTTTAGTGGTGGTATTACCTGTGTTAGGTTAGGGGTAAGACTTGATGATCTTAAAGATCTTTTCCAACCTAAAAGTTTCTATGATTCTATTCTATGATTCCACTTGTACATGTCTTATTCGGTTAAGTGGCAAAACCTCTCTTTAGAACAGAGACTAATGATGGGCATTAAATGTGGTCATCAGACCTATATTTGACCCTACACATACACTGCATAGCAGTAAAGTCAGCAAGCACAGTACAAGACTTCTTCCTATAATGCTTAAACTGCAAGGAAACTGACTGATATACCTATGTGCAAATACAAATTAGTTTAAGCACATTTTACTTACAACGTAGAAAATTGTTATAAGACTATTGAGAATTTTAAACATATTTTCTCTTAAGCACATAGTAGCTGTGTATTGTCTCCTACCTTTTAGAGAAAAAAAAAAAATTAAGAAAAAATGATAAGTCTCCCAAAACATACTCCTGATACCGCTTCCTTCCATACACTGAGAATTTGGCACTATCAAAAGCCTTCCTGAAAATCCTCACATTCTCTAGAAAATCAAAATGCAAGGAAGAGGAGAGGGAAGAGAGAACACATTCAAAGCTAGAACTTGAGCAGGTTCCTGTTCAAAATTCATTGCGGAAGTACAGGAAGAGGAAGGTTTTTTCCTCTCTCCCTTTCTGAAAAAACACAGTCCTACATACAGATACTACACGATCTCGTGGCTAAACTTCAGCAGAACAACCCCACATGCACAATTCGTAGCAGTCAGGAAAACATAAAGCATTTTCAAAGTCACAGACTGATTCAATATCAGATCTTAAAAGCTTTGGAAAATATCTCAGAAAGGACATATTTATTTATAAACAATCAACCAATCAGCATTCCAAACTGCTGAAAACCAAGGTATAAAATGCAGTTTTCAGCTGTCATGTTTTGCTTTTCTAAATCCTGGGGTGTAACATGGAAAAAGATGGAAAACAGCTTTCATACTGTTTGATCTAGAAAGTCAAACTAACTTAAGACCTCTAGCAGACTTGGGCTAAATCAACATTTTAAACAAACAGCTCACCATGGTATTGCCAGCCTGCATTTAGAGAACATTTACTTGTTTATAGCAACAAACTCAGAACATTACTGCAATCCAGAAGACATGTAAGTATGGTATGATATGTGTCCAGAAGAATTCACTTTATACTTGTATCTTGGCACATACTAAAAAATGCCATTCAACCACTCCTCTATTACATGTTCAAAGCATGGGGAAAAAAAAAATCTAGTAGGATATAACAGCCAACATTTCCTTACGTGGTTACAGTTTTCAACTTCTTGTCTAAATGCCCAAAAACATGAATTAAGTTTGTGGTATCACTTTAAAGTACACCCCTAAAAATACAATGGCTTTATGCCCTTCTAAACCTAGAAATTCCATATAAGATCACAACCCAACACTTAATTAAAATAAAGGGTACACAATAACTACTCTAACGGATTATGGTTTTAGCTTTGACTCATAAAGCTTTCCAACCCTCCACAACAGAAATTTCACGGTCTTATATACCACTAAATATAAGGGTGAAAAAAAAAATCACACAAGCAACCCAAGGGAACTGGAGACCACAGAGAAGAATAAAAAGCAGGAAAAGGAATATCCTGTCAGCAAGTTATCAGAGGATGACTGAACATGGAAGTGACAGGTTGATCCTTCCTCTACAGCAAAACAGAGGGAGTGACAGAGGGAGGGAAAGCAAGAAGCTAGATTTCTAACATCATTATACCTCTGCCCACTACTGAACTCTACTGAACAGTTTATATCATATTGCCACCCTCACACTCCTCTGCCCCAGGCAGTTCCACGGGGAAAATAGTGAAAAGAAAATATCCCATCAATGACTACTTTACTCAAACTGGGATACACTGACTGCATGCCTAGGGAAGCAAAGAAGCCATACAACGGACATATATGCAACTCATAATATTAGGTTTTTTGGTATTAGCGCCGTGCCACATGATCCATCACAATCCTTTCCATTCAATGCAATGAACAGGAAAAACAAAATAATGCAAAAAAGTTAGATACTTTGCAGTAGAAAGATGGTAAGAACAATAGCTGAGCCACCAACTAGAAAGAAAATACTTGTTTGATTCTCACCCATCAAGCTGGCTTGCTTCTCCCCAGAACTAAAAGCTTAGAACCAAATGAGATCCTAACCCCAAATACACTGACATCAGGAAAGCAAGAAGGTCGCTCCTAAATGCAATGCAACAGAGTAAAATGCCACAAGTGGTGTTAGTAACCCTGAAAATAAAAGGGCAGCCATGGTGATTTTGATGGTAAGGTGGTAGCTTGTTAATTCTTCGTTCTGCAAGCCAAGTACTTTGAGGGAGTTTTTGAATGACTAACCAGATTCTGACAAACTCCCAGAGAAAAGAGCACGGAGATGCCAAACCCCAGCTCACCCTGCTAGGGTAACTGATTTGGTGAAGAGAGGAGCTACAATCTGGACAGGGCCTTGGGAAGTCATGAGACCCAGGAAAACGCTGCACCCAGGACTTCAGGTATGGGACTGGGCAGGAGGGGAAATAGAGCCGCATTTCCCGTACATTGTTAATGGGATTCCCCACACACTTTCCTCCTCCCACCAGGAGTTTGTCTTGGCACACTGGGAAGACAGCATTCACTAAACAACCCAGTACTCTGTCTCTCACACACACCTTTTTCAAGGGTAAAGTACTGCCTGGGCATTACTTCTTGCACATGGCAGAAACCCTACTTGGAATACCAAAAGATAGCCTGGTGCAATATCTTAAAGCAAAAAAAACTGGGAGACAACTCGCACAGGCAGCAAGCCTACAGACACGACTGCAGTAGGGCATCCGTGTCCTGCGAGTCACCCGCCTTGTACGTCCTGCAAACACTTAGCTCGTGCTCAGCACGACACAAATGAGGCACTCTCCAGGCTCAGTAAGTCTATTATTTATAAGTCCTTTTAAGACTATAAACTAAGGAAAATTGTGAAGTCACCTTTTTAAAAAGGGAGCCACTGAAATCTACAAATTTGAAATCTTTGTTTCTTTAAAGAACTTGACATCTTAAGCTCTATTTCCAGAGCAGACATATACAGTTACAATAATGAAAGTTAAAAAAAAAGAAAACCACACAAAAAACCCACCACACCACACACACAAATAACCTTCTAGAAATATTCTAACACCTCAAGATTTAAGGAACCTTCCATAAAAGTTATCTAACCTAACCGTAGCAAAAGCATGTATGGATGAACTCCTGTCAAAAATGTACGTCTACAAGTGCAAGAGGAGGTGGGAAGATCGTTGAGGGACCTATTCCTTGGCAATTAAGGAAGAAGCAAACATTCTACAACCCAGTTTTGTTCCACGTATTTTCCTGGGGACTCAGTTTTGAATTCAAGTTATTATCAAGTCAAAAGACTTCAGCAGCAGGACAGGTTTTCAGAAGTTACACTGTGGAAGAAATATTAATGTTCATTCCAATGATGCTGAATGTAACCGCTGAAAGCAAAACTTTGGTTTGGAGCTATGTGGAAAGAAACACCCCTCTTCCACTAGAGAAGAGGATGACTTCCACATGTGCCTATTTCTCTAATGCACAAATACATACAGATTAAAAGGCAGTATCCCTAGCAATGTTTGAATTGTTAAGGTTTGCTGTCACTCACTGCAAACATATCTTAAGGAATTTTATGCTCTTATTGCAAATACAACAAACCATCGATGACTGCATTTGCCTAAGTCAGCTAATTGGTGGCTGTAAAAACCAGCATACATTGCATGAGGAAGCTGTCAAAATGTCAAAAGCTCCTTAATTAGCAGCCTTTAAATAGAAGGGAAAAATGTTTCTTTCTTTGCAGTTTAGTTTTATATTATATTACAGAATATATCATCTCTGACAGTAGTTAATGTTTAGATATTGTTGACCTATGCGACGTGTCAGGTTTAAGACTTGTAAAGAAAGCTTGAAAATAATTCTACATAGTCAGTGCAACCCTAGGAGTCAATCTGCCCTGTGGATAAATAAATATGGTATTAGCTAATGCTCTAAATTAACATGCATTACATTCCCTGGGATGGTTGTTTGAAACCTAAGTCTTTCTGGCTGGCAGACAATATTAATAACATAAATTTTCATCCAATTGAAGTTGTAACTCTTTCAGTGGTTTACTTGAATTACATTCTATAGACCTAAATACAGATGTTCAACTACCATTTATAAAACCATTATAATCCCAAGTGCCATGGATTTTCACATAACATGGGTGGTGACTAGACTAGCTAGCCCTCTTCATCATCAGTTTTCAAAGTATAAGGTTGCACGTGGAGTATAAATAACATAAGATCATAGGTCTAGCATAGGTTTTTACATTCCCTAGCCTGTGCTCTTATCTCTGTGATTAATGAATCAAAATTCAAGTTTCCTCAAAAAACATTTATTTAAACGTTTGCAGTTTCCTATGGATAAATATTTCTTTTACAGAAATTCACATACACAAAACCAGTCATCCTGAGATTTGAGACTACTACGGAACGTAAAAACTGATTACATGACAGAGAAGGTAAAACACCAATCATCAGTTCCACAACGAGCTTTATGGAAATAAAGTGTTTCTGTGTTATTAGCACCAACACAATGTTTCTGCTACTGGAAAAAGAGCTATGCATGTGAAGGAATACGGAAAGGAGGAGACATGAACAAGGGAAATGGCAAGAGATCTCAGGAAAACAGAAAATTCAAACACCCAGTGGATTACTACATTGAAAGAGGTCTGAGAACTTAAAAACTTCAGTGGGAAGGGAGGTTGTAGAACAAATAAAGAAGTCTTTCCATTTCAGTATCTACAGCACTACCCAAGTATTACCTGCAGGTAATCAAATCCTCCCCATTAAAAACAGAAAAAAACCCCCCAAACAATAAACCCACCACAAATAAAACCCACGCCCAACACCAAGAAGCCAAAGAACATGGATACCAACAATCCAATTTATGTAGTCTACTGGGATCTCAGAATAATTTCTGAAAAAGTCATTCAAGAAAAGCTTTTAACTAAGCATCAGTGAGGTAAGATGGAAGGTCCAGACACAGACAAATAGGCGGTGAAAAAGAAAAGGGCAGGAGCACACCATGTGTCCCAGCCTGAAGGGAGATTACTAGAAATTCACGGAGTCTGTCATGGTAAGCAAAATTCAGAAGCCATCTGGAAAAGCCAGCACATAACATGGTTTTGTAGCATCAAAACCTCATCTTGCTACCCTAGACATCCCTGGAGGCATCGACTCCATGTCAGCTTTCACCCTGCTACCACCATCCCTTCATGCCTGGGCAACATTTCCTAACTCCTCCTCAGCAGCCCATCTCTGCTTCCAGATCCTGCACACTGCCTGTTTGCATTGGAGCTTGGCCATGAGTTCCCTGAGCAGCTGAATGGACTCTTCCTGCAATTAGAGGATGCTACCAGCTTTCCTGAGCTCCTCTGCCCTTCAGAGCTGACTCCTATGGGATCCCAGACACCAACTTCCTGAAGAAGCCAAAGTCTGCTCTCCTGAACTCTAGAGTCTGTACCCTGCTACTCCTTCCTCACTCCCATCAGGATCTTGCACATCACTATTTCATGGTAAATGCAGTCAAGAATACCCACATTACAACATCTCCAACCAGTTCTTCATTTTTAGGGAACAGCAGATCCAACTGTGCATCACCCCTAGTTGGCCTATCAGTACTTGTATCAAGAAGTTGTCCCTGATATTCTCCAGAAATCTGATTTGCTTCTGTTCTGCTGTGTTGGACTTCCACAAGATGTCAAGATGTTTATGAAAGTTCCCCCATGGGAACCATAGACACTTCCTTGCCTTTAAAGAAAGCTTTGTCCACATCCTCATCCTGAGGAGGGTGGTCTGTAACAGACTAACCAGGATGGTAACCTTACCAGCCTCTCCTCTGATCCTGATGCACAAACTCTCATCTTAAACTGTCATCTTGTTCCACACAAAGTGCCACTTACGTTTGAGCTGCTCCTTCACAAGGAAGGCAATGCCCTTCCTTGTCATCCCGACCTGTCCTTCCTGAAGAGCCTGTATCCTGTCCATCATACCACCTCAAATTCATAGCCCGCTCACACCTTGAGAACATTCCTGGTCCCCCAACTACAATGCTACTCAAGCTACAACAGGTCTGGAGAACAGCAAGAAGGCAGATCAGAGGTTAGAACAGACTACGTAGGCAACAACTCGGCCATAAGCTTGGAAAAGGCGACCACCGACCTGCTGAAGAGAGTATGACAGCAGCCCACATAACTGCAATGGCAATGAACTTGTGTCTTTTTTATCAGGGGGATAGAAATGGAGGCCACCAGACAAAGCGAGTGGGAGACAGGTTCAGAAAACAAAGACAGGAGAGACAGTTCTTCACGCAACAGAGAGCACAACTATGGAATTCCTGTCCGAAGGACTCTATGGATGCAAGAAGTTTGCAAGGTTCAAGGGAGACAAGTATATTAAAAAAAAAAAAAAAAAAAAAGAGGTCCACTGGTGATTGCCAACTAAGCAAACTGCAAAGGATCAAGAAAATTCCCCAAAATGAAAGCAGTTTGAGGCTTGGGAGTGTTTCAACAGAGCAGTATGACATGTACTGTTTGTACTCCTCTGTAAGCATCCATTTGCAGAAATTGCTAGGCAGAACACTGATGTAAGTGGACTCGGACTGAAGTACAACAGTTATTGCCATGAAAGTAACAATATTAGTTTACCTGGAGTGCTTCAGCCTGACAGCGATTTGTTGAAAACGGGTATTAAATATTTTATTTGCTTCCTCTCAAAAAATCAGGCTGTGAAGAGTTACGATATGCTGAATTTGGTTCTTGTACACTAAAAATAAATTTCCCCCTATTGTATTCCAATTTCACCCACAATTTTCTGCAGGTTTGGATGTTTTTGAATATACCTATAGATTATTTACATTAAAATATACAGATTTAAGCAATCACTGCTAAAAAAAAAAAGTCTTAGAAGATGAATTCATAGTTTATGTACAATGCATTATTGATATCAGAATATTAGATTTCACCACACAAGTTGCAGTATCTGTACTCGTTTCTCTACTGATCCTATCATTTTAAAAAAGGTAGCTTTCAGTTGAGCCACATACACACAAAAAGAGACTAAAAGCACACATATTGGCTGTAATAGCTAAAACAACCCAAAACAGACACTGTTGCATCCATATCAGACCTTTGCTTTCCTCCTCAAGTTTCCTTCTCTGTCAGTTATTCCCTCTTTCACCCTATTCAGCCACCTCCTTCCTTGTAGCGGTTCTAATACGTATTCCATGATCGAAGGTGCCTCATTTCTTCTGCCTACCTCCATCACCAGCCACCCCCTTTCAGTCATTTGCATGCGTGCCTTCTACTGTGTCTGCTCCTCATCTGCAATCCTATTTTCACACGTTTTTAGCCATTTACAATTGTCACCGATGTCAGCATGACCTTCAGACACCCAGAATCTTCAGCAACTCCACTCCTGGTCTTCAACAGCATTTTAATAAGAAACATTTTGAAGCTTCACTTAGTTATGCTACAGTACTTTCTACACTTCCATCAGACTTAAGGATGAACATGTTAAGTGATGCTATAAATAAGTAATGCTCAAAAATATCTCATGCAGTGGCCTGAACTTCCCAGGAAAACAGGTATCTTAAGTTACCCACTTAAAATAACTCACCTCACAAATACAATGAAGAGTATACAGAGCTAATCAAAGCGGAGTGCTTACCTGAATGACAGCACTAAACCAGCATGTGTTGCCAACATTCTTTAATCCTACTGGACAGTTGTCTTGCCGCTTTCGATCATAAGGGTTTGGAGAGTCACTCCATACCTCTGGATGCGTCCTCTTTAAACTTGCTTTATTTTCTGCAATACTGGCTTCTAGAACTCTTCAGGAACAGAAGGGAGGGAAAAATGTGAGAAAAAAGCAAACAAAAAGACATAGTAAAACACTAATAACACATAAAAACACATAGTAAATAACACATAATAAACACATAGCAAAACACTAATACAGACACCTTAATTACATCATTCGCTAACGTATTGTTGCTGAACTTGGTTTTAAATTTATATGTAATAATATGTCTTCAAAAGTATGATGCTGGTTGACTTTTAGAGACATTACAGTAATTCCATCATCTTTTTGAAAATGGTATCAGTGAGTGAATCTCCTGTGGGAGCTCTAGACACAAGAGCCATGTCTGTAAGTCATCAATTAAGAAGCAGATTCAAATAGGATGGACAACAAGGAACTTTAAGCAGCACTATTAGAGTAGTGCTTTCATCTGAAAATGCTTTTATTTGTAAGCAAATCAGAAAGTCATCAAGATATACTTAACAGGAAACCAAAGCTACTTTTGAAAGTAGCTAGGCAACTTTCAAAACTGGAAGACTTCAGTTTCCATTTCTGCAACTTATGCAACTGTATTTATCACTTCACACAGCAAGTAATTATTTTATGAACCATGAAAAGACATCTCCCACAATTTTTCAAATGCCAGCCAAGAAGTTAATTGTACTCTTCAATGACAATACTCTTTGCAGGAAACCGTTCCTACGTGATTTATGCTGCATGTCCGTATTTCACATGACAGCAAGATCTGATGTGTGTTCTACTCCCAAACTCGAGCCCCACTCAACACAGTATGTCTCTAGTAGCACATATCCGTAGACTACTGACAACACCTTAAAGGTAATTTAATTTGTGGTAGCCATATATTCTAAACAAAAAGATGGAGATGGATAAATTCAGGACGCAGAACAACGGCTCCAACTCGCGAGCAACGTTGCCTGACATGCACACTACTAAACATCAAAGAAAGGCAGCAGGTTAAGACTGGTCTGCACATGGAGTTCCTAAAGGACAAAGTCTGAATGCCTTAGAAAAAACAAAGAAACAGGGCGGAACCAAAAAACTACACATAACATAAACCCTCCATTTCCTAACTGTAAATTTTTGTCTCAAGCTATGCTCTTCTCAAAATAAGAAAGGTATCTTACAAGACATCCAAGAACTATGAAGCATTATATGAATTTACTATAGTAACGGCTTTGGGGGACATACTAATTTGTTACTGCTACGTATTTTGGACAAAAAAACCCCAACCAACCACATTAAAAAACAAAAAAACCCCACCACAACCAAAAAAAACCACCCAGAATTTGAGAGACCATTTGGTATAAATACCACTTTTTTATCAATATCTCTCAGGAAGAACCTAAAACTTGCAATTTCCTAAGGATTAATCAATTATCTTGACAGATAAGCTTGTAAACTGCACCAAAAGAACAGGCATATAGCCCTCTCAGACTTCCTGCTCTGACATCTCTTCAAACAACGCACAGGGATGGAATCTGACTCTTCAGTAGTGAAAGGTCCTTCCAACTAACAATGATAAGGTTATCTCCCTAAGCAAACTCCAAAGTGTAATGAAACTGTCAAATTCATGTCCCTTCTCACTGATACAATTCTTCCGAAGTGTTAGATGACCAGTGTACCTCTGCTTTGAGAGTAAAAATTATTTGATGGGGACATAAAAGATTAATTCAAAACACGTGTCATATATATTTCAAATAATTTCTCATTCAGGTAGAATTACTTAAACTCTTTTTTAAAATAAACTGAAGGGACCTTTAAAACTGACGGGAAGACTCTGACAGACTGGAATAAATTTAGAATGATGTTGTAACAGGACCACAATACCTACTCCATTTCACTTTTGCTTCAGGGAAACAATCAAACGTCTCCACCCACAAGCTCAAGCATATTTCAAGATTCAAGTTCAGAAAAACATATTCTCAAATTCAAACAGTTCCCTGACCCAAAGGGTATTACCATTTATCAGCTTAATTACCTACTAAATTTCTTCCTTGTATTTTTGTATTTATCTCTTAAGCTCCACCTCAAATCTGTGTCCATGTCTTAATAATGTATTTGAACCTCAAAGCTTCATAATATTTTCCTTTAATTTTACTTATAACGCTATCTCTTCTCAGACAGCACATGCAATAGCTACATACCCTTTGTGCCAAACTGATTTTCAGCACTAATGACAGCTGTGATGCAAACTAAAATAAAAGTGAGCACAGTAAACAGGAACCTAATGATCAGCTCAAAAGCCACATCAACAAATGTATTTACCAGCATAGTGAGTATACCTCTTAAGCTATCATGCTCACTATATTGTATTCATGCAGTCCTGATCTGGGAGACTACCTAGACAAAGAATCTCAGTCACACATTCAACAAAATGAGCATTCTTCCAAAAAGTTGGCACAAGGATTCACAGTTCTGGTTAGACAGCCAGAACACCCTCTCTGTGACCCTCAGGGACCACAGCAGTAGCCGCTGGCAGCAGAGCCATAAGCTACGTGCAGGGTACGGCACGTGTTTAGCCTCACGGGACCAAAGGCTTCCCCATCTCCGAGTGTTGGAATCTTGTTTGGAGGCAAGCTCTGGAGTGAGGGTTAGCCAACGCCAGGCTTGGCAGGGGACTTGAAAGCAGTGTTTCATTTCTCTCTTCAACAAGCTGGGCATAGGCAGGCGGCTCTGCAGAGCTGCTTGCATGGGGCTCACTAGACAATGCAATAAGCCTTGGGCAAAGCGAGCCCACAGCACAGAGTTCAGCCAAACCACTTTGAGGAAGCCCACTAAGCACGCTGCAGAAAATCCCACTCTGGCAGGGTACCCAGCTAAACAAACAAGAAAAGGTCTTTATACTGTGGCTGTCTTATAGCTGGACATCCAGGAGTACGCCCAACCCTACATCCCTCCCCAGTTTTACCTGTGGCAATGCTTAGCCACAGTGCAGCATCCCCAGCCGTTTCAGCAAGCATGTTAAAAAAACAGGAAAAATATATTATAAAATCCACTGATCAGGTGCAATTCCCTGGGAGACTTAGTAAAAAACTGTAAACGTGCCACATAGGAGATTTTCAGCTTGGGCACTTGGACATTTCAGCTGCACTCCTATCAACACCTACACAGTAATCAGATCTGTCCTCATTAAGTCGCACAAGGCAATTACATTCAGGAAGACAAAGTCTATGTGCATTACAACATTAATTACGTAAGTCAAGAAATGCCATTAACGCTCCCTTGGAAACCTGAACAAAATCAGTGCAAATCAGGTTCCAAACCACTACGAATACCTTTGAAAAAAAATAACCCCCACACCAAACCCTAAATATGCACAGATCCTACATTATTAAAAATGTAGGATTTCCATAGTGAAATTTGCTTATTATTGGCTTCTTATTTGATTTCTGCTTTTTATTTAACTTAGGAAATAAGTAAATGGCTGCAGCTTGACTTGTTTACGATGAGAGTGTTCTACTTTTTGAGAAGTCCTGCATAGACACCCTGCCTTCTATTGAAACATCGACATTCTTCTGTGGGGTGTTAACTACAAAGTAATTTTTTTTTTAATAGTCTTAAGTCCTGTCCTTAAGAAAACTCACTGAACAGTTCAAATCAAGAATTCCAAGATTCCTCTATTTGTATAACTCTAACATAATTTGCCATCAACTCTGGGTGTATCTTGGTATGTAACTGAGTTGATATAATACCCCAGTGCTGCCAAACCCCCTCAAGATTCTCACTCTTCTCTGCCTCCATTCACAGGCAAAGTCCCATTTCCCTTTCTTGTGCCATGATATACTCTGGATCTTTTAGTGAATATTTTTATACAGCTGTGGAAGATGAATTCATGCAAGAAATGCTCCAAAGAATACTACAAGTATAGAAGATGTGGCACAGTGTGCAGGCCATATCCCCCTAGCAAGCTCTTAATTTGGCACATGCTGTCATGTACAATTATGTCATCAAATATACATCTTTTATCAAGAGACCAACACCCTTCTCTGTTTATAACTGAACAGATTGTCTACATGCCTTTGTACATACAGGGGAAAAAATGGCCTATTTTGTTATTTTCTGCAACCAAAAAAAAAAAACCCCACACCGTAATCTAACTAGAATGTATTTGTAATAGTGATGGGCTAAGCAGGTAAGACCAAAAAGGGCTCTTTAGTCCAAGAATTGAAAAACAAAGTCAACAGGGAAAAAAACCCAAAGCTTCGAGGCTCCCAAGAAGTGAGCACAGCAGAAGCAGTCAAAGCTTTGGGAAAGGAAAAGAAAAAAAAGGGAAAAATATTTCCATATCCAGAAATAGGTCCATCTTTCTGAGTGCCTGCCTAAATCCCTACTCTGTAATTACGACAATTTTGTCCTTGAAAACAGAACATGCAAGAGCTGAACTTCTGAATCAGAACTAGACAGAACTTTCACCATCTTCTTGTACAGATGCATGTTACTGAGGTCTTAGGGAAAAAAAGGGAAAAAATCCACAAACAAAAAAAACAAACACGCAAACAAACAAAAAACTCCACTCCTTAAAATTTACTTCAAATTATTAACAAGAACATAAATCCCTTGCATCCCACCTTTCTCTCCTAAAATACGTTATCTTAAAAGCCTTCTTGCTCTATGAATTTATCACAAATGGGTGGAGGGAAGGGTATGTTTATTCTCCCAATTAGTACATTTAAAAGTTTCAAAAGTAAAAAGAAAATGACTGTGGATAAAGTAACACTCTCCATATTCTCACAGCTGGGCTTTTCTGATAAGCCATTTATCTGTCAAATACAGTGACTAAAGAGAAGAATTATTGTGGTGCATCTCCCCCATCTAAATCATCTTTTTGTAAAATTAGTCCTTTACAAGGAGGTAGTACTTAACCTTCTAACACAAGGACCAAATCATTGGCCTTTTCCTCTAGAACAAGGCCAGCCACATCTTAAAAACCACGTCGTCCCTCCCAAGGCCAGCCACAGATAAAAAACCCCATCCCTCCCATACAACCCTACACCCTGATTTAGTTCAAATCCCAAATATTTCATAATCATATCTATATTTACATATAAACACACACTGTACAAAAAGTTATTGTAAAATCTGATGAAAAGTTAACTTACAGACTCTTGTCACGGCCAAGATGAGAAAGTAAAGTGCATAAAACTTTAAACCATGAAATTAACTTCACTCAAAGCTTATAAATCCTATTTGTTAAATAGGTTAATAACATAGTTTATCAGCTAAAACACAGCAGCTGCTCTTAGTATATTCAAGTCGTAGCATTACTACCCCACTCCCTCAATCTCAGCCTTAGCACAGAGGTAAGGAAAATGTTATTGTAAAATGAACACTGAAAAAAAAGGACAAAGACTTTATTAGCTTCTTAATTATATTTTGTTTTCACTGCTTTTTAACTTAAACACAAAAGAAACTTTTAGTTTTACGTCCTATTTAAATATGACTGCATATCCTCTATCTCCATCCAATTCCTCAATATTTAAACACATCAACATGAAACATACTATTAAATCCTAGCCCACACATAATAGACTATTTTCCAGTGTAGAATATATAATACATTAAAGCAACATCCTGAAGCCAGGCATATCAGTAGCACAAGTGAAAGTAAACAAGTTATTCTTTGTTAAATTAAAAGTTAAAAAAGCAAAACAGGCCAATCTCCAACTCTTTAATGTCTGCTTTATATAAGTTGTTTGTTTACCTGCTAATGGCTTGTTCCTCATCTGTTATTCCAGTCTCCCTGAATGCCCTGTTTGATTCCTCCAAACTCAAGGCAATTGCCCTCTGAAGATCATCTTTATCATCTCCAGTGAGATCAATCACATCTGAAAAGCAAAACTATCTTTCTCAAAATTAAAAGTGAAACAGAATGAAAGGCAAGTCTTACTGTAGAGGATAGAGAGCCCACATGGATTGCTGAGCGCCATTCCAGCCCATCCCTCCTGTGCCCTGCACTCTTCCAACCACTAACCCTGCTAACAGCTCCCTTCTGCCTCCAAGCCAGATAAAAACCTCAGCAGCTTGCTCTTGCTAAGATATGAGGGGCAATAGGCTTCCTTCCTCCTAATGAGCTGAAGTTTTACAAAGCTATGGGACAATTTTAGGAACCCACGGTTTCTGAAAGCCTTCTTAAAGCAATAAACTTAAGTATTACTTCAGCTATCACAATCAGTTGCTTCCAGGGAACACATGAAGATGACAACCTTCTCTTAAAAACGATAATTTAACCTAACATAGTTGGCTTTCCCCCCCAATGGGGGAACTTGTGCAGAGTTTTCGCAGTACAGCCCCAAATTCTACAAGTATTTCTGCGCACTGGTGATCCAAATACTTTCACACAGTTTTATAACGTATGGGAGAGTTCCTTAGTTAACCTACTTCTTTTCTATCCCGTCTGTACATTCCTTTTCTGAGCATACTTAAATCCAATTTCTGTCTGCTGCAAGTATCTCAGAAAGAGAATTAGGAAAATAAATACTGGAGTCAAAATGAGGATCCATACTTGGACACACAAGAATACCGGATGGACTTCTGACTGCGTAGTGGAGATTAAAACGAGCATACTTCTGCCTTCCTCTCCAGCACACGTTATCTAAAGAATCAGATACTGACATCCCCCATAAAGCTCCCTGTTTCCTGAGGGCAGTGACAGAGTTCCGCCCCCTGAGTGAGGAGGGATTTTCACTATCCACATCACACCATGACACTACTCATCCCCCCATCAGACACGGCCATGCCTGCAGAACAGCCAGGGCCGACAGAAATGTCTGTCAACTGCACCAGACCTTCAAAAAAGCCAAGATCATTGGTTATCATGATTTCAAGGGAAAAGTGCAAAGACACTTTGATGTGCAATATTAGACAGACATGGACACAGAATGTTGGCTGGTTTCAGTCTCCTTCCTCCAAGGCCAGAGTTCACCCCAAGAGCTATGAAAGAGACTACTCTCCAGCCTGGGGTTTGACATTAGAAGCTAAAAAACTCTGTGAGCAATTATAATTTTCAAATCCGCATCTTTCTGCCAAAAAGAGCTGAGCAGCTTGTCTGTATTTCTCCGTCCACAGTCCAGCTCAGTTACTCTTACCCAAGGAGCTTCTCCATCTAGGTTCTGACTTTTCTCACAGACGGTCTGACTCGCTGTAGAAACAGCTTCCTCTGTTTCCCTGGGCTTACTTGCCTGTGACATTTCTCATCAGACAGAAATAAAACACTGAACTTCTGATACAAAAAACATTGCCACAGCTGTGCATGAACAGAAAGCAGGATGACTTGTCCCCATAGAAAGCTGAAACTGAAGAGAAGCAGTACAAGAAACTTCTTTGTTAACACCACCATCTTTTAAAAACAGTTTTCAACCTAGCCCTATTCCCCCTGTGCTGGGTTCAGCCAGGAAAGAGTTAACTCTCTTTACTGTGGCTGCTATGAAGCTGTGTTCCTGGATGCAGAGAGCAGCACTGATAAGGTCTTAGCTGGCACTGGGGAATGCCTGCACCAGATTCAAGGTCTTTCTCCGCTTCTGATACTGCAGCTGTGTTCCCAGCTCTCGCGGTCTCACTACAGGCGGTGCTGGGACATAGAGTTCAGGCACCTGACCCAAACTGACCAAGGGCCACACTGAGGGCAGAGGCGGGGAGGGTTGGGGGAGCCATTACTCTGTCTTTGACTCCCACACACTTGCTAACCCTCTCCCTGACTCCTGCGTTAGCTGCTTTGCTAACTCCTGTGCTGGCTGGTTCATGAGGGACTTGGTGGGTTTGTTTAGTTTTCCCAGCCTTGCTATCGCTGAGAGGGTTTGTTCGGAATCTGCTGTGATAGTTCTTGGGCTCTGGCCCTCGGGCTGCAGCTTTTGGGCTGTGATCGCTCTCTGGGTTTGACTCTCACTAC
>NW_010266793.1:10041-10248 GCF_000690775.1 Eurypyga helias | reverse complement strand
CTGGGAGACACCTCCTTACTGGGGGTATTTCCTTTTTTTGGGCCTGCTGAGAGGTTATCTACTCTTTGCAGCTGTGGTTTTTTCCCCCAGGCTGAGGGATGTGATGGGCTCACCAGTGGCATGGCCAGGCCCCTGTCCCCTTAGCCTCACGCCCCATCTCCCGGCATCCAGAGGCTTTGGCGTCCCCCTGTGCCCAGCCTCCCTCGC
>NW_010266793.1:8761-9580 GCF_000690775.1 Eurypyga helias | reverse complement strand
CGTGTGCTCAGCTTCACTCGCAGCTGGAAAGTCCAAGTGACACCCCAGTGCTAAACGCCCACTCCTGGGGGGTCAGGCTGCTGCCCCTCGCCTCACCCCTGCCTGCCCCTTCCCCGGCAGCAGAGCTACAAGGGGGTTTCTCCCCCCATGACCACCTGGCACGTAAAGGGTTGTTTCAGCCTCCCTGGGGCCCTTGGCGAAGGTGTGGCAGCTGCCCAGGGCACCACATCCCTGCTTGGAGCAGTGTCCCCAGCCCCCCGCTGTGGGAATAAGCGCCCCAGCACCTCCCGGCTCCATAGGCAGCAAGGATGTGACACTCCTGCGAGCCAGGGGCCGAGGGAGCTGGAGGGGATGGGAGCTGCAGGGCCAGCGTGGGCAGGGCTTGTGCGACCCCAACCCCAGCCCAGCAAGCAGCACAGCCCTGCCTGAGCCCCCCGGCCCTGCTCTGTCCTTCCCGGAGAAGCCTGGAGCTTCCAGGGTGCCCAGACAGGCAGCCTCAGGGCAGGAAGGAGCTTTTCTCTTTGGAAGGAGTTTCTGGGTCGGGTTTCTTCCTTAGTGCGAAGGCTCAGTCACTTGCTTCAGGGGCAGGTTTGGCTTCAGCTCCAAGAAAAAGGCATGAACTCAGCAGATCCCTATTTACACCCGGACACCGGAGCACCCCTGGTCTCCACCAGCTCCAGCTCCTCTCCCAGCAAACGAAACAGCAGGAGGCACAGGCATTGGCTGAAAGGCAGGGCTAGGAACAAACCCCCCAAACCTCGACACACCAAGTGTTTCCACAGCAGTTGTACAGGCGGATTCTCTCCCAGTGGCTGGACA
>NW_010266793.1:0-8733 GCF_000690775.1 Eurypyga helias | reverse complement strand
AGCTCCCCACCACCCCAATCCTACGCCAGCCACAACAGGGAATGCCCACCCTTCCGCAAGCTAAGGGCCCCCTGCAGCATCAGCTCAAGCTGTAGCGGGGAGACAAGGGCCAGGCTCTCCCCAGCAGCAGGCTGGATCCCCTGGGGGCTGTGCCCCTTTTCCAGGCTCCCACAAGCATCCCGCAGCGCATTCGGAGCAGATATTCGGCAAATGGGCCTTCCTAGGAAGGACTCGGGAGCAGCGTCCAAGCAGAGATGGGAATTTCACGCTCAATGCCCAGCTAAGAGCTGGTCTTCAAGGGCCACAGCAAAATCAAAGTGGCCCCTTCCCATGCCTGCCACCACTCCCACACCTTCCTGCCGCAGCCGGAGAGACTCCGTCAGCGACAACCAGAGCAACAGCCTGGCATCTGCTTTTGCCACGCGGCCAGCCCAGGGCGTTGCTACCCAGCCAAGGGCTTGGCCGAGTGGGCGTCCACGGCTAGCGCAACCAAGAGTTTGGGAAGGGGCTGGGACAAACACAGCCCAGCAGAAGGTCACCTTTCCTGGGAGAAGAGACATCAATAAAGAGGAGAAATGGGCTGAGCAGCCTGAAGCATTAAGAATTTCATGCAGCTGGTGGTAAGGCAACGCCAGCCTCCCGGCAGGGCAGGAGCACATCCCTGCTGCGCAACAGGAACCGGTGGAAGCAGGAGAGCTCCACGTCCCACCACGAAGCCCCTTGAGCCCTGCACCAACGCCTCCCCAAGGTACATCCTGGCTCACCTCCACGCCGGGCACGCGCTCTTCGCGCAGGGCTCAAGGTGCTGCCAGCTGCGCCCCGTCCCCCCGACAGGCCAGACACCCAGCCAAGCCCCCCGCTGCTCCGGAGGGGGCGCTGACGTGGAGAAATCTCACCAATAAGCCTCTGGATAAGGAATGTGGTTTTCCTGGTGGGAGCCTTCAGAAGCCAACACATTTGTGAGTTGAGGTACTTGGCCGAGGCAGGATTTGACTCGAGGGAAGATTTTAGTGTTTAAAGACAGCGCATCTGTGCTCACCTGCTGTACGTCACCAGACACCAACGTTTGAAGAGTTACCCCACAACGAACCCAGTACGACCTTCTTGGCAAAAGCCTGTCCTCCCACGAGGCGTCCAGTGTGGATTTTGAGATGTTCCTACAGCTTTTTCATCAGTGTTTTCCAAGACGGGATCACAAGTTGAAACACCGGGTACTCCGTGTTGGTATTCAGGGTTACAGTGGGAAAACACACGGAGCTTTATACTGGGGATAAACCCACCAGCACCCATCCCAGACACTAACTCAACAAGATCACACGCAGCACGTGCTGCCGACAGCTCCCCAGGTCCCACAGCCCCCCGTCCCTCCGCGATGCCATTGGCACCCGCTAAGTGACAGAAGCAGGCACCACCCCCTCCCCCTGCATCTTAACCAGCTCAATTCCGATTGTTCCTGAAATTCCGAGTTGTTCTCCTGCAGGGTGTCAGCCAAGGGGGGTTAAAAAGGGGGGCGCACAAGGGAAGCCATGCAGAGTACCAGGAGGGCAGCAGAGCAGACACTTCGGGGCACCGTGCCTCTGTGCAGGCAGGTCAGCGTACAGAAGCCATGCAGCAGCCGTAAGGCACAGCGACGTTCTTCCTGGAGTGCTGACGACACTGAGGTGATCATCTGCCCAACACGACTCGCAGTGGGACTGCTGAACTTCCTGGGCTGCTCCCAAGCATGGAGCGTGGGACGTGATGCCCTGCGGAAATGCAGAACGGCTGAATCCCACGCCGTGGGTTGTGGCAATACACAGAGCCCACAGCCAGCCACTGCCTGTGTCACCACATCAGTTCACAAAGCTCTAGGTCAAGGTTACCCTCCCCAGCCAGCACTCGGACGACGGGCAAACCCCTGCAGCACCGCACAGCCGGCCGGGCCCGTGGCCAAGGCGCTGGCACCCCGGCTTCACTCCCTCTCCTGCCCCCTTCCCTCATGCCATGAGCTCGCCCACGTTCAAGGCTGCCTCTGCAACGCCGTTCTCACTCCTCTGCTTCATGGCGTTGCTTTCAGGGCAGGTGTTCCCCGACAACTCTGACCTGCAGCTTCACAGGTTGACCCTGTGACAACAGCCTGAGGGTACACAGCTCCCTCTGCTCTGCTGGGCCCTCTGAGCAGCATCAGCTTATGGAGGATGGCACATTAACTCAGTATTTAAAAAAACCCACCAACAACAAAAACTGCACAATGCCTCCCCTCAAAAAATAACCCCAAAAAAACAAACCCCAAGATCAGGTTGTCTTCTGGAAAAAGGATGTTAAAGGCCAGCAAGAAGAAAGCCCTACAAAACGCCCAGCGTGTGCAGACTGTAAGTTCCCCCTTGTTAAGGCCCAAAGGCGGTGGAGCAATGCCGGCACTCAGCAGTGCCGGGCACCAGGGCACAGGCCTCCATCAGGCTTTGGAAGCTGCTCCCTCAGTGTTTACCTTCAGCCAAGCAAAACACTTCTCTCGCAGACACCATACCCCAAGGAGCTTTCAAGTTTGACAGCAATTCTGGTTCAACACCAGCTGTAACTGGTGATGCCATTCCAAGCCATCCCAGTTCCCTCTACCCAACATTCCCAGCTGACCACCTACGAGAAGCCCTGCTTCCTCCGAAGCCTGCAATCATCACCAGCACCACTGAACTACTTCCCACTGGCAGGACCAAGTACGTATAAGCCATGAGGGTTTACACAAACCTAAGGACAGAGAGGACGTGCCCACAGAAGCCTATGCATGGCAACCAGAGGGCTTACAGAACCCTTGGGAAGCTCTCCAGCTGGAAGCCAGGGACAGTCAAGCACCACAGCTGCCCATCCTGTTCCTGTCTTCTCACAGGGGCCTTTTATTTTGGTCGCCGCTGGAGAAAGAACAGGGTCTCGCTGGACTTCAGTGCTGAAGTCATGATTCTATGATAAACAAGGCTCCTCCTACACAAGAAGGCAGAGCAGAGCCCGAGAAGCGACACCAGTGCTTGCACGGACCAAACGAACCCGAGGTGCATCGACACGCCGTGGTCTTTCAACCCAGTCCTTTGCAATTTCATCCCGAAGCCGCTCTGCAGGCTCAGTGGAGACAGACCCCGTTGTCAAGAGGCTCCAGACCAGCAAGAGCTTCCATCAATGGGAGCTGAACAACTTCTCCTCATAGACGGGGGCAAGGAAGAGGCGTATTCGGCCCAGCAGCTCACTGAGGTAAACTCACAAATAAATCTCTCACCAAGCAACACAGCGAGAGATTTAGCTGTAAAAAAGAGTATTAAAGACATTTGTCCATGAAAGGGCAGGAATTATAAATACCTCTGATCCCCACTCACCCCAAGATGGTCTGACTTGGCTACATAACAATAAAAACTAAGTACTCTCCTACAGGGAAGGGGGAGGCCGAGAAGCAGAAACACAACACCCAAACAGAAACGGTGGCCGCCAAATCAGACGAAGATTAAGGCGCCGGTTCCCTCCGGTGCCACACACGCCTCGTGCTCTTGGACCAGCGCTGATCCCAGCCTTCCAGCACCAACAGCCAGCCCACTGAATCAAGGGCACGGGTGTGGGCGGCAGCTTGCTACGAAATCAGAGCACCCAAGAGCTGGCTATTAAACCACAGCTTCCAGCACGGGAGAGGATAGCGCAGGGCTTGGGGAGAGCACGTACGCTTCTGCGGCAGGAGGTAGGCAGAAGGCCACCACGGCTACTCAGCACAGCCCAGAGAGCACTGCCCATATTCCCAGAGCAAGCCGGGCTTGGCAAGAAGTTACAAGGAAGATGGAGGCAGCTGGAGACAGCTGAGAAGAGAACAGTGCAAACTGGATCATCAGGAAGCAGCCACAAGAGGAAAGAAACATAACGAGCCAGAAAAAGGCTAAAAGGCACAGGCAAAGCAAAAAAAAAAAAAAAAACCCAAGGCAATCAAGTCACAGTGTGTTCCAGGGAATTTAGCGGTGATCAAACTGCAGCATTATTACAACAGCACAGGCAGCCTCAGCACACCTAGTCACACACTTCCAGGTAGGGGCAGGGAGGCAACGGCTGCAGGAATCGCTCCCACAGCTGCTGGTCAGTTAGCCCATGCAGGGGTTGGTCTCTGCATCCAGAAAGCTGGACAGCAGGGCTGTTTTCCTGCTTTTAACCTTCCATCTGGTGCCTTCAATGCACTTCTCCCTGCCCATTACCTGTGGGAAACAGCTTCTGCCAACCCCTAAAACAACTAAGACTTCCAACTTTGATCATGGACTTGCTCGAAGTCTACACCAAGGAGCAGAAGAAAACACTAAGTGGAGGGATGAAACCCTCTCCTAGCTATCTGCAGGAGACAAATGTAGGCTGCCCTAACACTGAGGGGACGAGAGCCAAACTGCTCCAAGGTTATTTAACGAGAGCAGCCTTCCTTCCACTCCACTACACCCTGGGGTGTCCGAGCCGCGGCTGGGCAAGCAGGCATGCCTGGAGCCCCTGCCCCAGGGCTCCTCCATCTGGAGTGAAGTGCTGAGCCCACTCAGGGATGTTTTGTTATCCTGGTTCTTCAGGGCAGGGTGACAGCAGCTTTGACTGCTTTGAGCAGTCGTTTTCTTCTACACCTCGCACATGCCCAGGTCTTCTGCCGTGCTCTCCGCAGCAAGAGCTGCTCCGGGCCCATGGAAATCCCTCTTAGCTAGGCAAAGCATTACCCGCTGTCCTTCCTTTAGGCTTCTGGTCTTCTGCTGCACATCAGAAGTGGGAAGAAGAGCTCTAGACATGTTTTGCTGCTGTGAAGAGCAAGAAGACTGTCAGAACAACACAGCCAGGCATTTCTTTACTAAAAGCAGGGGAAGTCATGGCCTTCAGCAGCAAGGGACAGGTCACAGCTTGCTTTACTGAACACGCCAGGGACACGAGATCATGTCCAACTCAGCCCGTTTTCTCTACATCATTCGGCATGTGCAGACCGACAGGAAGGTCTGCAAACACCTCAGTACACAGCTGACTGGAAAGCATCGGTACAGCAAGGTAGTAACGCAAAAAATAACACCAAAAGAAGTCGCTGCTGCACTGCCAAACAGCTGCTGAAGAAAAGCAGCAGCATGTAGCACTGAGGACAAGCCCGGTATGTCAAGCACAGCAGTCAAGTCTCCAGTACTGCCCAGAATCAGCTCCATCCCAGTCTGTAGGTCCATGGATGCTGGACTCTGAGCCGTGGCAAGGTTTAAGCTAACCAGCAACTCCCACACGAGAAGTGAGTACTCGGCACTGAGCTAGAAGTACATTTCATCGTGTTCATCACGTGCTCACAACACACGGACACAGCCCCAGGAAACGCAAGTTACAGGCAATACACACAGCACCATCAAACAACGCCAGCAGCTCAATACAGGCAGTGGTCCTAGAAGGTTTACACGTGGTAAGAGCTCACTGAACATTCCAGACTCTGCTGTCACCCAGCGTATGCAACTCCTGCCCCACCAGAAAGGAAAGTCATCCTCCTCAACCTGCACTCGTTACTGCTCCCTCTTCTTCCTCTCCCATACAGGCTCCGATCTCCTCCAGTAACTGCCAGCGCCAAAAAACGGCCAGCTCTGCCCCAGCACTCATTCTGGGTGGCTCGCTTGTAAAGCGGTCAGGGGAATCCCAAAGAAGAGCTGGCTGCGAGGTTCCCAACCACTCCAACTCACTCTCCCGGCTCTCCAAGAGAGTGCCTGGAGACCCCCCGGCAGAAACTCCGGGGGACAACTGCAGCGCAGCTGAGGTACGCCCTCTCCCCTGGTCACTGAGGTCTAGCAGAGGCACTGGCCTGCGTGTTAGAGCAGTTTAGTAGCAGGCAAGGCCGGAGGCGTTTGAAGGTTAACACAAACCCAACGCCCACCGGCAGCCGCCAGCTCCGAGTCTCGCTGTGACAACACAACAGGGTTTTATCACGCAGAGCCGCGCTCCAGCGACGGCCCAGGGACCGCCTTCTAAACCGGTAAAGACACAAACACCTCGTGGCATCCTGAAGATGACCCAAAAGCCAGTTCCTAGTCCTGCATGCCGTGTCTCTCCCCTCCCCAGCAGCTGCCATCCCTAGGTTGTCACTCAGCCAGGAAACACAGCTCCACGTCTCTTCCAGCGCAGCTCTGCTCCGCCACTTTAGAGCTCTCTGTCCTCACACAGCGGCGTCACGTCGCCAGAGCAGCCGTCTTCGTGCCTGCGGGAAACGCACACGCATGCCGGTTCCACCTACGGCTCCAGGGAACACTGCCAACACTTACATCCAGCGGTGCATACACGGACACTGAGAGATGAGACAAGTGGAACGGATTTAGACCAAAAGCAGTGGACATTTATTCCTCGTTTGTGCAAGAGTGTAAAAGATGCATTTGAAAATGGATGGGACAGACCCCTGTGGCTGGAGAGCTGGAGGCTACAGCCTCTCCCTTCATAGTCGATGGCTTTGTTTACAATTCTACTAAGAGGAGATAAACTTGCAGACTCACCTATTTCACACCAACGATGCTGGCAAATACACTTGTATACAAAGAAAAGTTTCAAACTACATTTCTCACTAGGTTCAAGTGAAGACTTTGTTCAAAAAAAGACACATACAAGTACAATTCAAAACTGTATGAACATTTGCAAATGTTTAGTGCAAAGTAATTATGTAAAAGCTACATTTTATGAAAGTTTGTGCTGATGTGTTTGGTAGGTTTTTTTCTTTTTTTATACCCTTTTACATCCATTATTTTAGTTACATAAGGTTTCACTTACCTACAGTACATATGCATTGTGTTAGGTCCCATGCAAGTGGGAATAATACCATTAGGCTTTGTAAAATGTCACTCAGGTTCTCATTTAGTAAACTCCTTGTTTGGTTTAACAGTCAGGTTCCTGGCACACTACACATCCTGATGTCATGTAAGTGCTTAAGCTTCTGTTTGTCTTGGTCAGGTGCATAGCCTTGTGTGATGCAAACCAAACTGCTTCATGACTTCCAAATGCAACCATTCGTGAATGCAAAAGTTTTAGAGAAATCCACCATTAGTTTTAGCCTGAAACAAACTGCTCTTAAAATTAAAAGCCTATTCACACAAAGTTATATGTAATGACTGTAGTAATCAGTTTATTACACAGATTAATCATTCTTGAACGTACAAGCTCCAGGGGAGCAGTTGGGTCTTTAAATATACACAAGTTTTCTGTCAAATGGATTTTTACCCTTACATCCAGAAAGACCTAAGCAGTTAAAAAATCTAAGAAAAATAAGAGCTATTAGCTATGTATTAACTGAGAAACCACATACAAACCAAAAAGAAGTATGAAGGAGGGGAGAGAGTTGAAACAAATCAACATCACTTGATGCACTAATAGCTCCAATTCATTTAAATGTTGACTGGTTAAACTTAGACCTTCAACACAGGATGTGGGTACAGTTTATCTCATTGGTCATAACATTTACCTAAGGTGTAGGTCCTTCAGAATAAAATTAATACAGAAACAGCTTCAAGTTCTTCACCTTGCTTTTCATAACTGTTATGAGTTTAAAAGGATTCCACTTAAAATCCTTCAAGGACCAGCAACACTGTCCCTAGAAATAAGAAATCCACTGTAACTCTCCCATTCCCATTTTATTATCCAATTTAAATCAACAAGGAATGCTTTTAGGCTCACAAAGTTATGACTGAAGAACCAGCTTTTCACACACACACTTCTCTGCTAGGAGTCAATGTTGGTACGGGGAAATACAGTATTTCTATTTTGTTGTTCCAAGTATGTACAACACGCAGCACTGCTGTATCAGGTAAACATGTGCACAGGGGAAGATGGGGCGTGGGCTCATAGAAAGCAGTCAAATGGAAATCAAAAGGACTTTCTCTTTCAGAGTTCCCCTATCTTTATTTGTAGAGGTTATCCAATAATTACATCGCATACTTCTGAGTCCATTCCCGAGCTATTCTGTTGTACCTGCATGTATAAAAAGAGGATTTACTTAACATAACATCCACACAGCATTTCACCTCCAGCAGTCTAGTCTACACCTGGCATGCACTTACATTCTCCCCAGCAGAATCATGAATTTGTAAAATTTAAGAGCAAACTGAAATATTAGGCAAACAGGGGAACCAAGAAAGCCCACAGTACTTAATGGAAAATAAACAGTCATATGTACCACAGGAATACAAGAACTTTGTGATTCAAACCACAAAACAGCTAGCACAGGCCTGACGGGGAATTATTTTCAGCAAGTCTTTACCTGCACCTCTCCCAGCCCCCAACTGCTGCATCTCTAGGGAACCTATGACTGCAGGTTTTCATTCTGGCATTCTGCAAAAAGTAGCATTTCCCTCCCACCCCGTTCTGCTTCTTCCCTTACAGAGTTAAGCGTAGTCGTAGGACCTGAACCCCAACAGGCTTGTTTCACGCCACACACTGCATCTGGCTATTTGGATGACAACCAGGACACAGCGATTTGCCCCCCAGATTTTTTTTTTTTTTTTTAAATCTGAAGACACAATATGGTCCCTTTCCCAAACCACCTGCAGCTTTTGTACCCAAACATCCTTTATAGCCAGAGCCACTGCTAGAGGAAGCTCAGGATACTTGTAACAGTAGATGAAAGCTTATTTCTGACAAGTGAAGGCAGGCTGTTCCTGTCCTACAGAATTTGTAGAAAAAGCCTAAGACACTTCCAGCAAGAAGTCTCCTAGTCATGTGCATCTGCTAGGTTTTTGTGCTGGAATTTAGTTTAAAGAATCATAG
>NW_010266792.1:13799-18305 GCF_000690775.1 Eurypyga helias | reverse complement strand
GTGATTCTATGATTCTATGACATAATTCTTTCCCACTGACATAGTAAATCACTCAGCAATTCTTTATCAGGCTGCCTTTCCACATCAACATAAGTAGCAGGATAAGAAAAATGTAGTGAGATTCCAGATTTAGGACTTCTAGATATGGGACTTGGTGAAAATTACTTCAGTCCTCTGTTTCTCTGATACATCCTTTAGGAGAGTGGCGACTGTGTTGCTTTGCAGGACTATGTGCAACTGCAGAAGGAAGAACTCAATAGTTTTACAGTTAAACATCTGATCTAATTTAACTTAAATTAACTTAAGAAAATAGGAAGTCACATAATGACCTTCTAAGCTTATCCCTAATTTGTAAAACAGGGCTAAATTGAGTCACCTTGATTCACAGCATGATGCAAAAGCTAATTAATATTTTACAGAACCTTTAGCCAAACTTCCTAGTTTTACTTCTGGAGTTTCAGTTCTCTCTTCACTTGGGTATTAACTCTCATGTTGTCATATATTTTGATGTAGCAAATGTCATGTAAGTAAAAGAAAATGGGCATTTTATTAAGGTGACTGGAAAATGTATTTACTGGGAAAACACCTGGGAGTCCCTGAAACCTCCTGCAGCTCAAACCTACTTTTTCTTCCCTGTGGGAATTCTCTTTAGCACCATTTTGTTTAGTTTGTATAAGTTCAAGTTTCATCAAAGTAGTATTTATTTGTATAAAACTGTACACCAGATGTCTGCAACCATGAAGCCTATAAAGTATTTTGTTGCCAATGTGACCCTAGTGGTTTCAACAATTATAAACTGAAGCAGGTCTGTTTACACAAGGCTTTAATGTTAAACTATATGCAAACATAGCTATGTGGACTCAGACTCTCTCAGACAGACACATCCAGTTTCACAAATATTCCAGCAAACGAAATCTTAGAACTTGTAAGCTACTAAGTATAGCACAAAGAACATGAAAATCACGATGCAGTAGTACTTAGCACTTATATATATAGCACTTTACATCTTCAAAGTACTGTGCTAACAATATCTAATTAATCCTCCTCAACTAATTAATCCTTTCCAGATCAGGAAGCTGAGACACATTAATTACAATTATTATTTATGTACTTATATAGCACCATAGGTGTGCATGCCACTTTACAGACTTATAGACCAGTCCCTCACTATTGTAAGCAGCTAAAATTTGTCTTTAAAACTAACAGGAAAAAGTTCATGAAGTGCAATATTAGGAGGAAAAACTTGTCCTGGAAATGTTTACAACTGTGCACCAGATTCTGCCATCAGATTTGTCCATAAGAAAACATAGTAAAAGGCAGCTGGGTATAACGATCTATATTGCAATTTTGTTTGCTTTTCTTTTCTAAAGAAAAAAAATGGTTTTGTGTATTAACTAATTTTCAAGATGGTTCAGAACATGTTCAAGCCTCTCAACACATGATTCATCAACAATAGTATCTATGATGTTAACAGGTTTTTATGTTGTGTATTTCACTTATTATGAAGAATGAAGAAGATCCTGAAGTAATGAATGCCTTCATTTTGTGGACAAAAGATCTAAATGTTTATGCTTGCATCTCCTTTCTGAAAGATAGCCCCAGTTGTCTCAGATTTTGGGCTATTGTACTGGACGCTTAGTTGTATTCATGGTTCATAATATCCCAGTGTAGCACAAAACAGAGTTTATGAGAGAGATTATTACTTAATCACTATTTTTAAAATTACTTAATCTGTAACACCATTGCTTAAGTAGAATCAAGTCTAATATTAATGATCCCCCAGATTCCCAGGCCAGTGCACATTTCCTTAGATGAAGGAATATTTTGGGGAAAATAGACAATATTTTTATGGTGATCAGAATATATCCCTATTCAGTTTCTATCCTACCTAGACAGTCCTTGTTAATAGCAGGACAACACACAAAGGAATTCAAGGGCTGTATTAGGAATAAACTCTAGTAACCACGCCTTATTCAAGAAAAATAATTCTTAATAACACTTGCAAACTGGTCCAAATATGAGCAGGTTTCTTCTTGCAAGGAAATAGTCGCTTTAAGAAACCTAGGACAAACTCCTTTCAATGTATAATGAATGGTCTAGAATCCTCTGCAGAAACAGCCAGAAAAATACATGTAAGTGAAAGTATTTTTCAGTCTGAATATGTGTGCTCCTATCACATCCTATGATATTTGCTGCGTTTTAATCTCAGACTTCAAGTCTGTATTTTATGTTGTTTTATGAAATTCTTCATATCAAGTGGATGGAATAAATTTTGTCCTTTATAATTTCTTAGGCTGAGGGGATTAGAAAGTATATGACTTAGTCTTGAGTGTGTAAATTGTAGCACAAAATATTTTTTAAAACTGTATTTTTATGTTTGTGCATTTTATATTCACCATTCTAAAATATTCACTGCAGTTCTTGGTCAGTTCAGAAGTAGCTGGTATTCATAAATGAGATTCAACTTTTAAGGCAGTTTGTTTAGTTATTGCTAGCTATACTGCTTCCACATTATACTTCTTGACCAATAGTGAAGAACATATTTGTGGCTTTTTTTTTTCCCCTCCAGTTGAAACTGTAAGGGTTATTTAGGTAAGCAGAATGTAATTTCCTGAACTGGCATTTGTCCAGTGTACGTGGTTTGACCTCCTTCTAATGGAGATCTGTTTATTTAAAGTAGCAAGGCACAATCAAAGACCAAGTGTATTTTCAGAGAAGGAGGTGAGGAAGTGAAAACAGGGAGCACCAATAAAGAATTCTAATCAGGAATGAAACACCTAAAAGTGTATTGAAACAGTGTTCTGCAGTGCTTCGATTAATCCCAGGCTGTTTTAACTCATGCAACTGGTACTTACAAGACAAATAATATGAGCTGACGCCAACCAGTCTCATGTTTTCATTAGGTTAAGCTGTTATTATAGAGTGCTTCAGATGTATTGAGTAACAGTGAACTTTCTGCTCTCAGAGTGTGGTGGTGCAGTGCTTAGTCTTCCCATGGGTTCAGGCACACAGGCTTAAGCCTTGCTTTAGGTTTGTGCTGATCATCCACCAAGTGAGGTAAAAATGAGTAACAGTTTATTGAACCTGGGAATAAGTGTTGCTGCCTACTTCTTTTCTATGTGTGTCACTGGCTAGTTCAGTGGGAATGCCTTAAATATTAGGGAGTGATTGGTAACCTAGTGCTTGACTGAGTTTGACCTCTCCTAAGGCATCCAATTTTGGAAAAAATAAAAAAACCCAAACCAACCACTGTGTTTACCCACCTTACCCACTTAGCACTTTTAGCCTTAATGTTTCAGCAGCCTTAGATAAAACCTACCTTCCTCTGGCTTGTTAAGGACCTAACTCAAACCTCATTAACATTTTTACTTCCATGAACTTTCTGAATGACTGCAAAAGCCAATGGTACAGGATGCATAAATACTCCATTCCCATCTCACCTCATCCCTAGTATCTGAATGTACAAGAGGGTTTCATCATCATCAGGAATAAAAGTCCTTACTATTTCCTTAAGAATATATTTGATGTCTTATATTTGATAAAAGAAGTCACACTCTTGTGTACATTTATTATTGCACACTATTAGTGATAGTATGCAAATGTAAGAATTGTCACCAGTCCTAGTCATAGATCAGATTAATCTAGCTGTGTGCTAATTATTGCTTTGTTATTTACCTCTTCTGAAAGGAACCAGCTACTGAAAGATGGGTTTCACTGCAAAAATCTGAACAGACGGAGACAGCCACTAAAGGAAATGTTGATTATAGATCAGTGCAGGAACCAAAAGACATCTTTACTTTAGTCAGTGACTATCCAGGTATCTATCACAGGTTTGGAGCAGTGTCTCTAATGAAATGTGGAAATGGAAGAGCTGTAAGGAGCATGACTGGAATTTGTAAGGGGTCTGGAAGACAAAAGGGTGTGTAAAAATGGCTGTTGCTACTGAGCTGAAGGCTGTTGACTGAAGGACGGGTACAGGAGACAGGGGGATGGTGAGAACAGGTGACCAGTTTAGATTTATAAGGAAGGGAAAAGAGATTACTGATTTGTGTAATTAAAGGTGACATGAGGAACAGTCAGGCAAGGAAGAAGCCCCTAGCCATATCTTTAGGGTGATGTGAGATTGATGGAATGAAAAGCAAAAGGCACATATAAGACAGGTCAGGTTTATTTTGGTTTTGAGACCAATGCAATGTCATGTTCCAAAGTAAAATACCTGAGGATGAACCTTTCTTGCCACAAGTGAACTATCTAAATGAAGGCGACTCATTCACTCCAGGGGAAAAGTTATATCGATGCATGTGGTGGAATGATGAGAGAAAAGGTGTTTCTGAGAATCTGTCCTTTTTCAGAATCTGCTTCTTTTTTCAGCTATCAGTCATGTGCTGTATATGAGAATTTTAAGAATATATGGGCATGATGACCCTCTAAAGATGTTAAGTGGAAGATGGGGTTTAAGCTGCTTTCTTCCCCTCTCTTTTCTCCCTTCCTCCCTTTCTCTCCTTC
>NW_010266792.1:0-13768 GCF_000690775.1 Eurypyga helias | reverse complement strand
CTTGCCTTGCCTTGCCTTCCCTTCCACTACTGGCTCCCACTGTGGAGTTTTTTGAGCAACATGGCATCAGAACCAGCAATCTTGGAGAAGGTGCTCAGGTCATTCTCCCAACCTGCTCAAAGAAACCAAGTAGTTCCTGTACAACACTTGCTGACAATAGCTGATTCTTTGTTGATAAAAAAGGGTCAACTTATATAATCAGATTTGTGCTATTCCTTCCCATGATCAAAAGGAGGAGGTTCCCTCTTCCCTCATTTGAAATCTTTGCTGAAGTACACAGCCAGCAAACCTCCCTGCTAACTGCCTCTGCAATTGTTATAGGTTTGCAGATTTTTTCTTTCCTCCCTCTTCTCTGACACCCTAGACAAAAACTGAAGCTGTTGGTTCCTATCAAAGCTCATCCAGGAATGAAGCTAAAGGGAAGAATCTCTCTCTACATAATTCCAATGTTGGTGAATTAAGGCCTGAAATGCCTTTTTGTGTTTCAAAAAAACCCATTCAGATTCCATGCTTAAAATTGAGATTAGCTCCATCAAGAAGCAGTAAATTCAGCAATAAGATTTAATCTCTGTGGCACTCAAAAGACAAGATTCAATTATATTCTGTGATCTTAATTGAATTACAAAACCCCCCTCAAAAGTAATGACATTATTTTATATTTTCCCCAAGCCCAGCTTACTTGGTTTGAAAAGAATTAAATAAGCCACGGTTTGCAAAAAATATGTTTGTTTTTGCTGCCTAATAATTCACAGCTTTGAGGAGAAGCTAATATCCTTTAAGTAAAAGTCTAATATCTATCTCTGGAAGCGCTTTTTTTGACCCATCTGGTTTGTCAGAAAAGTCTTCTACCTCTGATATTTATACAATATCATGCAAATGTCAAAATCTGAATGTCATCTTCAAAGACCCTTTTATGTCAGGCAACCCCTTTATAGGGAAAAAATAAACAATTTTATGTATGCATGCTTGATGCCAGTCCAATTAATAAAAGCCTTTTTTGCTATGCTTGGCTACAAGCAAGTTTCTCTTTTGAAAATGAACAGAGGGAGAATGAGATAAAAGGTCTGTATTGTTTCCTTGCAAATTTTACAGTTTCATTTTTAATTTGTGTTTGGATGTGAGGATCTTGGTGCAGATGGTGTGATAGTCCACAGTATGTTCTGAGAACCTGAAATGATAACAAAGATATGCAAATTGAGAGGGTGCTTTGGATGAAAGCCAGGATATCCAATTTCACAATAGCTGAAAACAAATTGATGTGCCCAGCAAACTACTCAGAGTAGCACTAGGAAATGTAACAGTGCCAAAACAAATTATATTAATGACCTGAGCAGTTTGTTGAATTCTATTGGCTAGCTTAATGTTGGTTACATTTGTCTGCGTTGGCACTTCATTTACTGCACAAAACAACTTTTGTAAATGAAAAAAAAAATCCAACAAAAATAACACTTAATGAAAAATCAATCTTGGTAATTGCAAAATAAAGTTATACAAGAATTTTCTTTTTTTTTTAATCTAAGAAATGTCCAGCATATTTCACATGAAACAAATTAAAAATTAGATACTCTTGAAATTCAGAAATAAGGGTTAAGATTATTTCTATAAAGAAACACAAATCTCATCCTCTTTAATCTTTCAGTCTAGATCAGTATTACATGTAATATTGCTAGAACAAATTATAACATTTTTATTATTTGACAGAGAAACCTAGAAAGGGTTATTTTCAAAGAAAATATTTGGGTGTAAAACCACTTTCTGGAGTAATTCTGAAACAGTATTATTATTCACATTTTTGCCAGTCAAAATGAGAACCTGAGCACTTGGCTGTCGTTTCTGTCTTCCCCTCCTCTTTTTTTCAAATGAAAGATTCCTGTCTCCAAGTGAATCACTTTAAACAGACTTTTAAAAATTGTTCTTCTCCTAAACTATGCTTAAATGGATGAGAAAAAAAAGTCTGCCAAAAATATTTGCAGTTTGAATATCCCTTAACAGTTGATATATTCTTACATGAATAGCTTCTATTTAGAATGAGAAATCAAAGACACTTTCAGTTTTCATAAAATCATACTAGCAATGCAGTGAATTGAATGCACTTTTCACATACTTCGGTACTCCATATCGAATAACATATTTTGAACTACCCAGATCCATAAGCTGAATCTTTTGAGAGGCAGATTTTGGATTCGATTCTAAACACATGAAAAAAAAAAATATTTACTAGTACCATACCTAAATCAGGCCTAGTAGTGGCAAAATAAACTGAGATTTGATCTTGCTAGCTCTGCAGTCAGTAGGCTACCTCCACAGCTGTCACAATACCAGAGTTTCAATGGAGAGATACCTGTCTAAGTCACTCAGACACCAGTGAACTACATATTTTTATTTAAATTCCAGAAACACCACTAATCCTTTGTTCATTTAAAAACCATCAGGGTATTTTATAAAATACTAAAAATATTAATAAAAATACCCCCATTGTGTACAACTGTAACTTAAATGTGTTATGAATTGGTATCATAGATTAAAATGTGAAGCAGTTACTTATTGCTCACAATTTTATTATAATCTGCCACAAGAAGGAAAACAAATACTTGCAGGGGATTCATCAAACATTCAGTATGAAGACAATGTACTTCAACTCCTAAATGTCACCTGTTATATATAAACTTGTATTTGTCCCAATGCCACAAAACTGTCCTTGTGAAAAACACTTACATCCATATTTTACACTTTTGCCGACTTTAGCCTTCTCAGCAGAGAATCTGTAACCAGAAAGTATGTTTTTTAAGACATTGTCAATAAACTAATTGTAATTATTTAAATTTCATGGAATTTGCATAAAATACTTTCAAAACCCCAAAACCATAAACAAATAAACAAAAATTCCCTCTCCCCCTGTCCAAAAAAATAAAACCCAACACCCAACACACCAAAACCCTTGGTGCAAGGTTTGCCTTTTTTCTTTTTTTGAGTTCTTCTCTAAAAACTTGCATCCAGAAGCATCCTTTTTCATGGATTAATTTGACCTGGCTGGCAGAGCACCGTGTTTCAGTAGGACCTGCAGCACCACTCCTGTACTTGGCCTGAGCCCGGAGGTGTTTCCCATGGGACTTCTGTCATAGGAAGAAATTGATGTGAAGTTATGGTAACTCAAAGGGGAATGAAGTGGGTTGGGTAAAGAGAGCTGAGAAAAAGGGAGAAGGGTATGTAATCTCCTCCTTGGTACTGAGGGACTAACTTGGAAAACATAGCCCAGGTATATAGCTCCTGAATCCATGCTATTGGGGAGCCTGTGGTTGAAGCTGATTGTCACAGGGTAGCTGTCTCTTTGTATGAATAATCAACATGTTTAAAAGGCTTCATGGCCTCCCCCTCAGAAAACAAACCTCATTCCTGTGACAGCATAGCAATCACATATGTCTTCAAAAAAGTGTGTGGGAACGACCCACATCCGTTCCTTAAGCCTTCTCCTCTGCTTATGATAACAGGAGGAGATGATCTGGCTCTGTGGTTCTTACCTCATCCAGCATTCAGAATGATTCATTGGGTGAACATGGAAGATTTTAGAAGGCAGGCTAAAGATTTCTTTACTTGATGGCATGCCCTGCATGAAAATGTCAGTTTTCTCACAGGCGGTTGGATGGGGGAGATGATAACACAAGTCAGCCTGGGAAGTCCCTACAGACTTACATGACTGATCCACAGAGATGGAATATATATATATATTTTTTTTTTAAAAAACACCTCAAGAAAAATGCACATAAGCTGTTTAGCAGCAATTGCTTTTTTTAAGGCCTGTGTCTCCATTTATTTTGCTTTTGCCCTTATATCAAGCATCTGTGTCCTCCTCAATGTACCTGTGCAAAGGAAGAAGTGGAGTAAAGGGAATGGACAGGTAAGAAACCTGTGGAGTTTACAAGTTTTAATATTGTTCACCACTTTTTATGCTAATTATGTAGTGTTTTATAAGAGCTTTGTAGTTTTTAGTTAAGTACCTCTACTTAACTAAAAAGGTACGTCTACACCTTGCTTCCAGAGAGACTGGGGTTACTCAGCAACAGGTAGTGAATTCCGCTGTCCTGCAGCAGAATCGGCTTCACGGAGGGATGCTGCACTGGAGCTGCAGGTGCTGCCTGAAGAGCAGGTCTACGAGACCTCCTCATGCAGTGGGTTACACCTAAACGCTACTGGGACCTGCCTCTGTTACAGAAGGTGCACATCAAAAGGCAGGTCCCCCACAGCCAGTGGAGAACTGCCACCTCCTTACTTCCATGCAGGCATGAAATCAGGTCAGAGAGAGACAGCCCCAGCTGGGACATCTCCACTCTGCAGTGGCAGGTTGCAAAAGCAAGACCTTCCGGGGAAAACTGAGAGCATCTCTTCTTCTTGCAAGAAATGTGTAGTGTCTCTTTTTAGCTGAGTGCTCTCAAGCTTGAGGTGCCTGTTCCAAACACTCTCATCTCCCACCAACTTCATTCCTCTGCATTACTCCCACACTCTCCTCAGTAGGTGTGCAGCACTGTGCCATTTATATGTTGCATACAATGTGTCTGAGAGTAGAAGTTTAGCTTTTCTAATTAGGCACTGTGCTATTTTAAAAACCTTTTTTCATAGCAAGATGAAGGTGTAAGTGAGAACTTGACGCACATTTGTCAAAGGAAATAATAATAATAATAATATCCTCACAAAGCAATTAATAGCTTTTATTAACTGATGTATCTGTGCAACAGCAAAGTATAGGTTTTGGATGAGCCTGGAAAATGACCCTTGCTAAAAAGCTCACTAAAAGGAGTATCTTGGAGCTGTCCATCAGTTGCACAGATGCACAAAAATCCTGAGCAGCAAGGCAATGTACTCTCTGTCTTCATGCATAATACATACAAAATAGGTGAAGTGGTATGTAAAGTGAATTTTAATTGGTTATAATTGTCATTTCATTTAGTAAAGTATTGTCTGGAGACCAGGATATCAATTAGCACTCTATGGACTCTGTTACTTATGAAAATATGCATATATAGAGATGATGTGCTCTAGCAGCAGATATACTTTAATTAAGAAAGTGGTACAGTAAATTAAAGACCTTTAAAGTATTAATTAATTGGTGTATAGATCAGTTCTGAGTATCAGCTCAGTAAAGTTAAAATCACTGTACCTGATTTAAATGAGATAAGAAATGCGCGTTTTGTGTTGTTACTAGCTTTTTAAAGGTGTTCATTGACAGAACTGTATTAGCTTAAAGGTGAAATTCACCTCCTCTCTATACAGCACTAAAGTTTTATATTAAGTTGGAGCTGTTTAAAGTTCTCATTTGTTCATACTAATATATCAACCAGAAACATTTTGTCAGGAGTCTTTATTCAGCTCTTCTTGTATATGTCCTTCATATTCCTCAATATTAATAAACAACCCAGCATTAATAAGGTATAGAGAAATGATTGATGTATTCCATATTATTATTAAATTGTCGGTAACCAAGGCAGGGTTTGGTTTTCTTTTTTTTTCTTTTTTTTCCTTCTTCTCCTTTTCCATGGGGGATGAAGAGGGACCTGTCCCTTTTTAACCACTTGCTCTGAATGACTTTTATACCCAATATAAGTGAGAAAAGAGAATGAATGTCACCTCTCTTCTCTTCCTCCTCCTGCCGATGCATACTCCTTCTTTTGACTGACAGCTACTAATAACCTTCCTGCCCTAAGTGCCATGGAGACACTTTATTAGGACAAACAGCCAAGGAAATCTAGGAATGAAGCCAAGCCTGCAGTGAGTTATTATCGGGCTTGTATTTATCTCAGCTTTGTAATTTTTTTCAGTGATATGCAAATCCTGAAATAGATCTTCTTCTGTTGAAGGACAGGTCCCTCTGTTAATTGATCCACTGAGATTCAGTCTAACCTCTTTTAGCTATCAGCCAGGGAAACAGGCTACATAAAAGAGTCTCCGTGCTGTATACAGTTCACATAAATTCACTGTGCATTCTACAAGGAAAACTTCAGCACAGAAAATGCATTTTTAGTTCCTGAACATATTTTACATATCAGTGTTATCTGCATAACAGATCAAACTGATTTGTTTATTTGTTTATTAGATATGTATGAGGGTGCACTCTTATAATCAAATGTGATTTCAGATGGAGCTTTCTTTCTTTCTGGAATGATACACCACAAACATGTATTGTAAAAACACATTAAATGAAATTCAGACATAATGAAAATGCATTTGTTCAAAAACACCTTTTTAAAAAAAATAAAAGGTACATTAGAGAAACACTTTATTACTGAGCAATTTGACTGTTTGGGAATTAGCAACACAGGTGCATCTCCTACATGCCTTGAGATTCTGAAAACATATTTTGTTTCTTTGTGGAGATTTGCAGCAAAACAGGTAACATTGTTTCAAATAAATCTTTTAATAGTATATTAATAACATCAGCAGGATGGATTTACTTCTGCTTTGTCTTTCTGTAGGGATAAGTCCATTTAGAAAGCAATTGATTTGACAGAGAGCAGAATTTTTAACAAAGGGAGATGTTCAGGGAAACACTAATAATAATAATTATAATCATAACAATAATAATAATATGAAAGAGTCCAGAATGTGAAGGGATCAGTGTAAAAAATTGATATTATTTTTACACTTACATAGCATTTCTCATCTATAAGAATCTCGAAGATCTTCATCAACCCCTAGTAGAGTAACTCCAGTACAAGTATAGCTATCACCGAGACAGGGAAGATAGCCCCAGGAAGGGGCAAATTTGGAGCTGGGTTCAAACTCTGCTGAAGAGTGAACTGGGATCAATAATGCTCACACAGTGTGGACCAGCTTTCATTTTGACACCTCACCTAAACCACGGCAACATGAAGAAGTACAGGGGAAATCTATTACCGAAACCTTCCTGGTTTCTCAACCTGAGAGACAGAACGATGTGCAGTAATGAGGTGTGAGGCATGAAAGCCTGTGCTCTAATCCCAGTTCTGCCCGCCAAATTATGTCATGGCCTTGAGCAAGTCATTTCACCTCTACTGCTTTAAAATGAGGATGATAAGCCTTACAAGGCTCAGTCTATGATTCTTACTCAGTAAGTGTTTGTAGAGTGCTTCCAATATGTGAAATACTTAGGCAGGTATGAATAATTTTTGTGAGCACAGCCATAGTACCCAGAGTGGGGAGCTTCTGAAGGGGTAGCATTATTAGTGTTGACAAGGATGAAAAGGAATCAGCATTTCAACTTAGAACAGAACCCAGACCTTTCCAAACACTGAAAATGAACACTTCCACAGCCAAGTTTCATACCATCTTCCTATGTCTCCTGTAAGGTACCAGGAGAACTAGACAGGAACATATGTATATTTTAGGGAGCTGAGATCTAGAATCAATGCCCAGCTACCACATTTTTGTACATGCTTCAGTCCTGCTGATTTTAGTGGTATAATGACCCCTACTTATAGCTGATGCGTTTAAGGCCACCAGGGATGGAGATCACTTAAAATCAAAATTGCAATTCTAAATTATTGGGCTGTTTTGGAGGTTACAGTTGTATCTTCAATCTTTAATATGTTATTGAAAGTCTAGATTACCTGGATTAGAAGATTTAGAGTTGGATTTTACAAGTTGAGCTCAGCTCCTTCATTCTTTCCATCTGTCCTCAAAGATTTTTCTATCAATTATTGTGTAGAAGTCAATTCATCAGACAAAGCTATGGTTTGCAAAGCTCATTTGTGCGTAAATCATATCTCTGGTGGTGCAATGGCAGCTCTAGATAAATGTCTGTGTTACATGAAAGGTATGGTACTACATCTTGAAGGATGTTAAATAATAATGGGTCATGCAGATGATTACTAAATTGACATTACAGGAATTTACTCCTTTACATTTTTCTGGTTGAGGTCATTCTTGAGTACTCAAGATGTGAATGTAAATTATCCCTCAGTCCACTTCAGATTTCTCTCTTTTTCTTCTTTGCAATTTCACTCCTCCATTTCCTCTTTGGTCATTTGCACACTGGTGTGTTAATGGTTTGGAGGAAATGTCTAGCAAATGACATCACTTCAGGGGCTAGGGCTCTGCAGAGGAGTAAACGCATCAACATGTAATTTTACTAGATTTTGGAGAAATTGCAGAGGGGCTTATTTAAGTAAAAGCATTCATGTTGCATGAATCAATACTAGAATCTGGTAGATTTTCTCTTAAAAAAAAAAAAAGAGCTTTGAAAGTAGATCTTCAATCCACTGTTTTCTGAGAGAAAAAATAACTCTTGAGAAGATCATCCACAACACTTCTGTAAAGTGCTAGTTTCATAACAAGCTTTTCTTTCTGTGACTTCTGTTTTGTTTGAGTGAAATTGATCCAGCTGAAATTTGCTATGTTTTTGTGCATAAAAGCAGAAATTTCACAGGATTTTTTGGAAGCAATTCTTTTACATGCATGAAATGACAGTAAAAGGCAAGCATCTCACATTCTGAGGGATTTTTAATGTAACTAAGATTTTTTTTTTTTTTGGTACAGATATATCAGGACAAGCAAATAAGGTTGTATCTAAAGAAAAATTATACAAGTAGAAGGTTGGCAGCTTAGTATACTGAGAAATCATAATATATGTACTACAATAGCACTAAAAGACTACTGTAGGAATCTATACTTTTTTATGTTAGATGCTACAAAATCAAGAAATTAATTAATAGAGTTTCCCAACCTGACCCTCTGGGGAAGGTGATTTATATATGGAATCCTTGTGAGATACAGTAGGGCTTATTCCTATATTTCTCTTTTTGGTATTTGATTTGTTGCAAAATAACTCAGATAATCTGAGATAATATTAATGAAGAGACAGTACTTTTATACCTAACATTCCCTCCCACCTTCTGTGTATACACACATACACATATATGTATAAATATAAATATATTTGTGCAGACTGTATTTGTTACTTTATTGGAAATATTAAAAGGGAATCTTATATTCAGTCTTTGATAATAAGGTGGGGTGGTTTTTTTGAAACAGTTGGCAAGGCTCTCCTGACTTCTCTGGGGTCACAATGAAGCCAATGTTGTGTTTCGGAACAGCTTCTTAAGTAATGAATAAGTGAAAGAATATTATGACAGAACAGTGCTCTATTTAGAAATGTACTAATAAATAAGATGCTAATTTTGATAAATCAGGTTAGTTGGAGGCTATAAGTGCATAACAACTTTTAGAAGAGATTAATATCTGAAAAATCACTTTTTCTGGAAGTGATAAATCTCACTGATTTTAGATTTATTTTAGTTGACATGTAGAGAGCTGGGCAGGGATGCATCATAATGTCATCAGAGTTGGCCTGTGAGGATAAACAGTTTTATCGGCATTGCTTTCAAACCCAAAGCAGTGCCATGGTAAAAGGTAACATAATTTAATCTGACCAAAGCAAAATATAGTATATTTTTTTTTTATTGATACTGCCTTTTATTTTGTATCTACTCACAATAATCTGAGAACAAGGAAACTGTCAGAAAAAAAGCTCTTTTAAAACCCAGGACATCAGAATAAGGCTAGTCAGCTTTCCTTAGTGGACAAAGTGAGAGCAAAATGTTCTAATCCTTAAAGTGTGAGGAAGTAAAGGTTTCTCAAAGTCAGGGCAATACAGCAGGTGACACAGAGCAGATAGCCTACAGGCACGTCTACAGGCCATTCCTGGTTTCCTCACACATGCTGTTAAAAGGATGTTTTATCCTGAGGCAAAGTTATACTGAAAGAGTTAAAAACCACCTTAGAACATCAGATGTCATGTCACAGTGCTTCACTACTGAAGTGTTGCAATGAATATAATGCTTTTTCTTCACTTCATTTATCTTACCTAAAAAATCATGCTCAAGCCTGATCCAAAGCTTGATATTCAATCCTCAACCTATTTTGCTGGTGGGTTGTGTGGTTTTTTTTTGTTTTTTTTTTTTTTTTTTTTTTTGTTTTGTTTTTTTTTTTTTGAGGGGGTGTTTGTTCGTTTGGGTTTTTTTAAAGAATTTAAAGAATAGTTTTGTTTTGTTTTGTTTTGGCACTGACATCAGTAAGCTTTAGACTAAGCCAAGTAATTTTAGTATCCCAAATCGAAAACCATAAAACATATTAAAATGGCCTTCCAGATTAGGAATAGATTTGGCCAGTTATATAGCCATTGAAGACTGGCATAAATCCATTGAAACCAATGGTACTACACTGATTTAAATCATTAGAGGGGCTGTCAAAATATATTTCTGAGGGAAAAAAAAAGAAACTAAACCTAAAAAAACCCCACATAAGCTAAAATCAAAATAACCAGCATATTCCCAAAATGTAGAATATATAAAAAGACACACTGATTCTCTTCATCTGCAGCAGCAGGTAACTAACAGACATTAATCTAATGATTGAACTTCTATAACTGATGTCAGTGCTAAAATAAGAAAGTGAACAAAAATATTGTTTATGTCAGGGTACTATGACCCAAAACCTTTCTCTGCCCTTTGAGAGCATCTGTGTGTAAGCAGCTCATCAGTAGTCTGTCTGAAAGAGCTGTGAGGAAATAGGCTGGTGTTATAGACCAACCAGTATCTCTCACAAATAGGTAGGAACAAGTTTTGGATGTAAAATACAATAGAATCTGTCAAAGGGGAAACAAAAAAGACCCACTTAGTCTCTGTTTGCACATGCATTTTACAATCTTGTGCAAGCTGGCAAGAAATAAAGTAATGTTCTAGCTGTCTGAGCCTGGGAGCAGGCTAGGGGGAGTTGCTCGTGCGAGAGCAAGCAAAGCAGAATGCTGTCACTATTCACCATCCAAGAACAGAGGAAACCAGGTTGCTGAAGCATCCTTCTTTCCTGGCTGACTTTTTGGCTCCTGACCCTAATGGGTTGTATTCATGTATTCCAGAGCTCACAGATATGTACAGCATGCCTTGTCACACCCAGTCAGCCAAGTCACAGTGGTCAAGCCAGGCTCTTTGCCCAGAAGAGTTTATCAATTTGTTACCTTATGGCTTTTCCCAGGTAGAGCTTTCAGCATTTCAAGGAGCTCGGAGGAACATCCACCCAGAGTCATGTGGCATTTGGAATCACAGAATCCTTTAGACTGGAAAAGACCTTTAAGATCACCAAGTCCAACCATAAACCTAACACTGGATGGGAGTTGCATTCGCCCAGAGGTCAGTTCTTAATATTTCTTCTTCAGACATTGTGGACAGGTCCTTTAATTGTCCATAGATAGACAGGAAAGGAGGATGAGGATCTTTATAAGTGTCTCCACACACGAGCCTGACCATTTGAAGGTGGTCTAACTTAGACAAATACTGGTATCTTTGCTGACACTGCCAACACAGTTAATGTTGACTCTAAAAGCCCTATTTAATGTGAACATCTGGCCCATTACATAGCTGTTAACTGGAGTGAAACCATCATGCATATTCTGTATAAACAGCTTACAGTGTTATATAGTAACAGCTTTTGAGTTTTAAGTCTGGGTGCTTTCAAGGTGACCCTTTCCTCTGAAATCTTTTCCAAATAATGACAACTCCTTTGGCTTGTACAGTTCCCAAGAGTCTCTCTTCCACACATTATATAACTTGTTTAGTTTAAGTTTTTTTCACTCCACAAGGCAACCTTAAATTGCTTTCTCATCTGCTGCTACACCCATCTTGTTCATCTCAGTAGCCAGAAAATAGCGTAACCTGAAATACAAGCATGTTTCTACAGAAAGGTGAGAATCCCTCTGGCTAATCTGACATGTTCCATGTTGGATCATCCCAGCTATCATATACTGAAACTGTCAGAAATCACAGTAAGGCTCAAATATATACAGCTTCTCCTATGCTGGACCCCCTATCAAGCCATGATTACTGTCATGGATTGGATGAGTTATAAAGGAGAGGAAGGGTTGTTGGGTTTTGTTACAAATAACATACCTGTCAGTGAAGTGAAAGGCATGTCACATCCAAAAAGGTGATGTATGACACGCTTTTCATTTCACTAGGAGGGATAGAGGAACAAGTAAACTATATGTTTCAAGTGCCTCCTCTTCCACTCAAAATTTGTCTGAGTGTTTTCCTCACTATTGTTTTCCACAAGGTGCTCCAATCAGCAAAGAAATTGTATTTTAGTCTATTTACAAAATGAAATGCATTCTCTGCTGTGCAGTTCTCACCTTTGAAAAATACAGATGTATAAAACCCAATATAAATGAATGCAACTCCTTTTGCTAACGGAGCCTACAGTAGAGTCCATGCCTAAAGCTGAGCATTGCAGATCTGCATGAGGAACCTGGAGTTTTTGGAAGATTGCAGTATGGTTGCACATTGCAGCACTGCTGGCACTAGAAAAATCTCTTGGTCTTCTGGCATGAAGGCTGTGTTTTCTCAAGGGCTACTACACCTCTGGACGGCTTCTTCACAAACTTGTTCACTGTCTCTCCTTATCTTCCACCTCCATTTTCTTCCCTATCCTCCCTATGCATACTTTTTATTGCTGCTGTTATTATTTTGTGAAAAGCAATTTAGTTATCTTCAGTACCTTAGGTATTTTACTAACTTTCTCCAAACTATTCTGTACAACTGTATCTATAATTGAATAATCTAGGTTTCACTTGAGGGGACCAGAAACAGATGGTTTGTTTTTAAACCCTTCCTGAAATACAAATACTTACTGTGGATAGAGAGCTATGATTCGGAAGCTGCAGGAACCTGTTTCTGATCCTTGGTTTGTGTGCTCTGTTTGGTAACTGTCTTGCTGTTTGCAGCAGCATATTAATTCTGAGAATGATATACTGCTTCTGAGTCAAAGGAAGTTATAAAACGAGCCGGAAATATAGCAGCTCAGTAATACCTCCATAATAAATGTTTCATACTGGATTCCATTATAAGTATCATATTCACCCTTATGGCTTTGCACAGGAACAAATTTCATGATTACTGCCAGGGTACAAGGAGAAAGGTTTCTGACAAATATGCAGGCCATTTATCAAAGCATACTCAAGATATGGAGGATTACAAAACTATGCCAGAATACTGGGATGCTAAAGCTCTGAATGATGATTGGAAAGGATTAAAAAAAAACCAAAACAAAACTGATTTTCAAAAAAGAAGTTTTGAAAGTATTATCCTACAGGTAGCTTTTCCTAGATAGTTACTTTGATAATCCAGCAACACAAGCATGCACTTTGTGGGAAGATTCATTTTACTGAACACTCTAGAATTTCAACCCAGACTCTCTTTAGGCACAACGAAAAGAATTAGGGACACAGAATGTGCAATTCATCTACTCCCAAGGTAGACATCTTGTGGTGGGTTGACCCCGGCTGGAGGTCACTCTCTCACTCCCCTCCTCAGCTGGACAGAGGAGAGAAAACAGAATGAAAGGTTCGTGGGTTAAGACAGGGAGGGATCACTAACCAATTACCATCATGGGTAAAACAGACTCAAAGTAGGTAAATTAACTGAATTTATTACTAATAAAATCAGAGAAGGATAATGACAAAAAAAAGCTAAATTTTCAAACACCTTCCGCCACCCCTCCCTTCTTCCTGAGCTCAGCTTTGCTCCCAATTTCTCTACCTTCTCCCCTCCAGCAGCACAGGGGGCTCGTGAATGGGGGTTGTGGTCAGTCCATCACAGGTTGTCTCTGCTGCTCCTTCCTCCTCAGTGGGAGGACTCCTCACACTCTGCCCCTGCTCCAGCGTGGGGTCCCTCCCAAGGGAGACAGTTCTCCATGAACTGCTCCAGCATGGGCTCCCACAGGCATAGGAGAAGCTTATAGAATCATAGAATGG